>NW_025884668.1:0-1736 GCF_002878395.1 Capsicum annuum
GCTAACGGGGAATTTTTGTACTAAATTGGTGTCCTATAGCCCACGATTTTGGGGGTGGGCTTGGGTTATGGGCGTGCTGTGGGCTGAAAATCGATCGGGATATGCCAGGGAGGTTGGGGATCATTCCAGTGTGGTTCGTTTAATTTTTTGTGGCCATTTGGGAGGACAAACGGGTGAAACGGCTTGAACGGGGCATTTTTGGGCCAAATCAATGTGCTATAGCCCACGGTTTTGGGGTTGGACCCAGGGTTCGGGCGTTCTGTGGGCCGTAAATTGACCGGGGCATGCCAGGGAGTGTGAGGATCATCCTGGTATGGTCCATTTAATTTTTTGTGGCCATTTGGGCAGACAAACAGGAAGAAAGGCATAAACGGGGCATTTTCGGGACAAATTGATGTGCTATAGCAAACGGTTTTGGGGGGACCCGGGGTCCGGGCATGTTGTGGGCTAAAAGTCAATCGGGTCATGCCAGGGAGGTTGGGGATCATCCCAGTGTGGTCCGTTTAATTTTTTGTGACCATTTGGGCGGACAAATGGGTGAAACAACGCGAACGGGGAAATTTCAAGCTAAATCGGTGTGCAACAGCCTACGATTTCAGGGGTGGGCCTGGAGTTCGAGCGTGTTATTGGCCAAAAATTAACCGGGGCATGCCAGGTAGGTTGGGGATCATTCTAGTATGGTCCGTTTAATTTTTCATGGCCATTTGGGTGGACAAATAGGCGAAAGGTGCAAACAGGGCATTTACGGGCCAAATTGGCATCCTATAGCCCATGGTTTCGGGGCTGAGCTTGGGGCCCGGGCGTGCTGTGGGTCGAAAATCAACCGGGGCATGCCAGGTAGGTTGATGATCATCCTAATGTGGTCCGTTTAATTTTTTGTGGACATTTGGGCAGACAAACAGGCAAAACGACGCGAATGGGGCAATATCGGGCCAAATTGGTGTGCTATAGCCCATGGTTTCAGGGGTGGGTCTGGGGTCCAGACGTGCTATGGGCCAAAAATCAAATGGGGCATGGCAGGGTGGTTGAGGATCATCCCAGTGAAGTCCGTTTAATTTTTGGTGGACATTTGAGCAGACAAACAGGCAAAACGACACCAACAGGGCACTTTTGAGACAGATCTGTGTGCTATAGCCCACGATTTTGGGGTTGGACCCGTGTATCGGGCGTGCTGTAGGCCAAAAATCAACCAGGGCATACGAGGGTGGTTGGGATTCATCCCAGTATGGTCCATTTAATTTTTCGTGGCCATACGCGAAAATGCCCCATACGTGCCGTTTCGCCCGTTTGTCCACCCAAATAGCCACAAAAAATTAAATGGACCATACTGGGATGATCCCCAACTTCCCTGGTATGCCTCGATCGATTTTCGGCCCACACCACGCCCGGACCCCGAGCCCATCCCCAAAACCGTGGGCTATAGCACATCGATTTAGCCCGAAAATGCCCCGTTCGCATCGTTTTGCTCGTTTGTCCACCCAAATGGTCATGAAAAATTAAATGGACCACACTGGGACAATCACCAACCTCCCTGGAATGCCCCGGTCGATTTTTGGCCCACAGCATGCCTGTACCCCAATCCCACTAACGAAACCGTGGGCTAAAGCACATCTATTTGGTCCGAAAATACCCCGTTCGCACCGTTTCACCCGTTTCTCCACCCAAATAGCCACGAAAAAATAAACAGACCACACCGGGACGATTCCCAACCCCCTGGCACGCCCCGGTCAATTTTT
>NW_025884669.1:0-1237 GCF_002878395.1 Capsicum annuum
CTGGGGAAAATATAAACTATAAGAATGATAAACATGAAGAAACAGTACGAAAGAGGAAGTACTGAGTAGGTTTAACAAAACTGATATACTAAAAAATCAATCATTATTCACTGAAATATATCTTTGTTTATTATCTTTGTTTATTACCTTTGTGTTAAAATATTGAAATATACCACTGTTTGGTATCAGAGCGAGAAGGTTTTGGGAACATTACCTATTAACTCGCAAAAGTTTATAAACTCTGTATGAAAAGACATAGATCTTTCCAAGACATAAGGTGTAGCTATTTCTATTTATATAGAGAAATCAGAAAAAGAAATAATATAATAGCTAGAAAACATAATTTAGAAGAAAGTCGAAAAAGGTTATTAGAAGCAAACAGATTACATAAATCTTATAATACATCTAGATAAGTATGTGAAGATTTAGTAAGCGCATTAAATTGGGAAATACAAGGTTGTGAGAGAGATTTAGAAAATAATACTTCAGGAATAAAGTGGCTTAAGGAACGTATTAATAGAAAATCGTATCAATTAGGATAATAAATGCCAACAAGATATATTGAGTGTATTAGAGAAATACAAAGTCAATATTATAGAGAATTTACTTATAAACATCAACTTGTAAAAATTCAGAAATAATTTGTAGAAAGACTAGAGTTGTTAAACAAAGAAATAAGAAACCTAGAAACAGATATTCTAAATTTTAGAAAAACAGACGAAATAATTACCATAACCTCCAACTATTATAAAAAAGCATTAATTAGTGAACAATCTAGGCTGATAAAAAATATACAAGAAGTAGAATTAGATATAACCTATACAAATAATAGATTGAAATATCAAACTAAGCTAAGCAAAAAATACCTTAACCTAAACCACTTAGGATAACAAGATAGCTTCTTTAAAATGCCTCGATTACCTAGATCTTAGATTTCAACCAGAAAAGAAATATAGAGTATTAAAAGATAACTCCACTATAAGGTGTAATTTCAACCAGGGTGAACATATTTTACATTCAAAAGATAAACAATATAATACAATAATAGACTTTTTAATAAATTTAAGCGAAAAAATTCAGGAAAAAGATAATAGTATAATAAGAATTCTAGAAAAGATAGAAGTTACTCAGAATAAACATAAAAAGACACTAGATAAGATAGAACAAAATTTAGATTATTTAAAGTCACAAGAAATAGAAATAGACAGAAAAATCCAGTATTTAAATCACAAATTTA
>NW_025884670.1:0-1057 GCF_002878395.1 Capsicum annuum
TGTTTGCACTCTATCGCATGAAAAAGATGATGGTTGTCTTGAATTTCAGGTGCAAAATCGGATAGAGGAGTGTCTTCGGCAATACATGAGTCGGAAAGAAATTGTGAACACTCTTAACCAGGACAACATAGAACCTAGATTTACTGAACTCGGTATGTTATATATTTTCAAGGCATACTTTCACAACCTCCATGTAATGTCGAATGAGGACTGAACTTAAGGATCACAATGCTTCCTATGGCTAATAACAGTTACCAGTATTCCTTACACTTGCTGAAAATAACAGATACATTATCAAACAATGCAATATACATTGAAAGTTGCAATCATTAAATAAAAAAAAGAGTTTCTTTTGCCCTTGAATTTTAGCTCTTTATCACACATGCAGATGTTCGTTCTCTGTGAAAAATTTAAAAGGAAATTACCTTTTCATTCTCGGAAAGTCGAGTTTACTAGTGCTTGTTATAAACTTTATATCTTACTAGTTCTACAGTAAAATGCTTCCTTTGCTGATCAATGTCCAAGGTAAACAAATGTATGAATGCATGTGCATGTAAATATTCTTGAACAGAGGAACCTACCCCCTAACACTACTTTCATTGCTTCTTTATACCCTTGATTATGGATTCATTATTTAAAGGAAAAAATGTTAATTTTTCTCTGTATTATTTGAAATTGAGAAACTTTATCCTTCACATGATTTGTGGTCTAATGTCATCCTAGCCTGTAGGAACTACTCTTCTTTCTTCATTAAAGAAAGTCTTTCTTGTTGAGATGGTAACAAGATTTTAGTAGATTCATGTTGTGAAGCCACATTTACGGGTAAAAGAAAGCAATAACTGCCAAACTGGAAGAAAACATCTACTTGGAAACTCCTGAAAGAAACTATCGAGACTCGTAAGACTTGTAGAATAGCCTCAGTATCTTCTATGTAATCTTGTAAGAATACACCAAAATGAAAAAGCAAAATACAACTAAGTTTCATCTTCTGGTCTGAGATGCTTAAATTTGGGTTTCTAGTCTAGGATGCTATTTTGAATCTGTTGAACTTTCCAGT
>NW_025884671.1:0-1474 GCF_002878395.1 Capsicum annuum
GCCTAATTGGTATTATCAAGTGTTTTGTAAGAAGAGGTTCCATTCTTCATAGCCACAATATGCTTTTTTTTTTTAAGAGAAAACAAACAATATAGTGCTAAAAATCATTCTAAAAATACAGTGTTGAGCAGGGATCGAACCCACATTGCTGGAGTAAAACCCAACCATTTTAACCACTTGCACTACCAATTTCTTTTATATTGTGAGTGTCAAGCATAATATTTATACATTAACTGATACATATACACAAATATACAAAGTTTCAACCGAGAAGTGCGGATGTCGTGGCACCCCAAACCTTTTACATAGATCCGCCTCTGTATATATTGACTGACGCATACAATTTTGATGTATACTGTATCTCTTTGTTATACCTAGTTGAGCATAAGTACTTGTATGAAATATTATACTGCAAAAATATAAACTTATTCCTCATTAAAAAAATTGTTTTGAGGACAAAAATTAAAGAGTAGCACAAAATAGATAGATGTAAAAGTGCAAAATGAGTATACATGTGTTGGGTGGTGTAAAAGTGAACAAATGGGCCAGACCCGACCCAACTGCGGCCCATATCATTAGGGTTTTTGACCTTCATCTTCTTCCTCAGGCTCAGTACCCTTACAGCTCTCCCTGCCGCTGCAATTTCGTCCAACAATGGTATCTCTCTGCTACCCTTGTGGTCCGGCCCTTGGCTTTATGTATAGCTTGTAACTATTCCTTCTTGTTGTTGTGTATAATGTGAGCAGGCTTCAGAGAAGAAATTGAACAACCTTATGAGGGATATCAAGGTACAGAAGCTTGTCTTTATGATGTTATCTTTAATGAAAATCTTTAGTTCCATTCCAATAGATGATTTAGTGTTTTGTATTTTCATATTGATAGATATTAAGAACTTTTATAACTCAAAAGAATTGACCAAGAAGAACAGATGATGGGGCTTTCGTTCGTACAATGATCATGTATTACATTGTAGCGTGTCCATCTATGGAATTGAACTGAAAAATGCTTACTGTAAAAAAGCTACTCTCTTGTAATTCCAAAAGAAAGAGTTGATATCTGAAAAGGATTTGTCTGAAATTTTGATCCAAAATGATTCAGGTCGCAGGTCTTAACTGCTGCTGGATTAAATGTGGCGTATCAAAGATAAATTATCGACAAGGTCAATGAACATTTGTGTAGCATCTCTTTGTAAAGCCAAACAATTGGAGAAAGCTGAAGTTGTAATAGTTGATGGCGTAAGAATTGGAGTACAACCAGATGTGGTCACTTATAATACATTGGTTACTGCGTATTGCCGCTTTGTTGGCATTGATGCAGGTTATTCCATCCTATATAGAATGAAAGAGGCTGGAATTAACCCTGACGTTATTACGTATAACTCCTTAATAGCTGGAGCTACCAGATATTGCATGTTATCTCGATGTCTTGATCTGTTTGAAGAAATGCTTGAGATGAGCATTTTTCCTGATATTTG
>NW_025884672.1:0-9881 GCF_002878395.1 Capsicum annuum
GATGCATCAGATGAGTGATCTGTTTAAATTATGGGCACTTATGTTAGATTCATCATCGGGTTCTATCGATTGTTGGACAAACAGCAGTAACTATGTACCCAGATGACAAATTCGGATAAAAATCATAATTTTACTTACCAAAGTCACCTATGAAGTAATACCAAAGTGGAAAGTGATGCAGGAAACAAAATTTGACCTAAGAAATTGGTCAGATAGCAGCAGTAGTAGTAACAACAACAACAATGGTCGACAAGAAGAAGATGAAGATGATGATAATAAAGCAGAATATGATGAATTAAGCAGCAACAATAATGAACAACAATAATCATGAAGAGAGAGAAATCAACAATGGATGAGAAGAGAGAGAAACGCATCTCCCCCCCCCCCCTCCTGTTATATTAACTAACATTTGGATCAAAGTATAAATTAAAAAACTTGTGGGTTATTTTTCAAATTTCCCCAACTTTCTTAATCCATAATAAAGTAATTATCACCTCCACTCAATAATTAAGACTTGTGCCACCTACACCTTATTTTAAAACTCTTTTGTCACCTACAACCCAAAACCCCCACTTTCTAAGATACTCATTCAATTACAATATATATAAAAAAAGTAATGTAATATAAAAGTATGAAAAGAAACAAAATGTTTTAATGTAATTATTAAGGGATCAAACAATTGGATATTACTGTTATTATTCTTCTGTAAATACATAATATAGTTATTTATTAAATACTTGATTTTACATATTTAATTTAGTGAGAGATTTCCCTCGCTATAGTGGAAAAAATTATAAAATAATAATATGTATCGTATCGAGGGACTCCTTGGATAACTTATATTTAATTTTTATAACAACTTGAGGCCGCTTTTTCAAAACTATTTTCTTTTAAATTTTTTTTAATAAAAACTCGACAACAAGTGGTCCCTTTTTGTTTTAAAAAAATACAATAATTAATAAAAAAATTAAGATGAATTTGGAAATAATTATTTCATAAATTTAAAATATCAAAGCGAAATGTAAAAGGTTTTTAATTAATTTTTTTTTAGAACAAAAATGAAAAAAAGATCACAAGTGATTGCTTTTTGCAACCACCCCCAATCATGGTCGCTTTTTGGTGGTCGCGAAAACTGTTTTTTAGTAGTATTAATATAGTTGTCAAAATATATGTTAATATATTATTCGCTAATAGTTATAAATGATATCACTAATATACTTGCAGTTAATATGTTTGTCAATGTATAAGTTAACTAGTCAATAATATTTCAAAAGAAATTACTAATACATTTTACTTAGTTTAAATATCGTATAAGTTAATAAATCAATGTTATTTTAATAAAGATATTAAAGATACACATCTATTTTATTGTAATTATTGACCTATAAATTAATCAATCAATGATTTTTTGTAGTGCATAACTACTTAGTGTATTTATCAAGTTATAGGATAACCAATCAATAACATTACACAACTAATCAATCAATAATACTATTACTTAAAGCACTAATACACCTCTATTTTTATTGTCAAAATATATGTTAATAAATCATCATCTTTCATTAAGAATACCATTAAAACATTTTCACTTATTTTAACTATCACTTTTTAAGATACTCATTCAATTATAATATATATAAAAGTAATGTAATATAAAAGTATGAAAAGAAAAAAAAGAGTTTTAATGTATTATTGAGGGATCAAATAAGTGGATATTACTGTTATTGTTCTTCTGTAAATACATAATATAGTGATTTAAATAATACATAATTTTACATATTTAATTTAGTGAGAGACCTCCCTCGCTATATTGGAAAAAAATTTATAAAATAATAATATGTATCATATCAGGCACTCCTTGAATAACTTATATTTAATTTTTATTTAGTTTTTTTATTAATAAATCACTGGGTACTAGCCAAAATAAATAATTATTATTATATTTAAATTTCTTTGAAATATTAATTTATTTCTTATTATTTATCGAGAGAGAGTCCCTTTCTATAGTATATTTAATATCAGTTTTTTATTATTACAATAATTTAGTGAGGGATATCCCTTTTTACCTTCTAAAAAAATTAAAATTAAAATATTTGACTTGTGCGAGGGACAACATCGCAAAGTCCCTTGCAATATATATTTTTTCTCTCACTAATCTTGGCAGCTACTAGCCAAGTTTTTAGTAGTGATATGAAACTATTGATGTGACATGCATCTAAGGCAGCATTTATATTTATTTTTTTGTGGGTTTCTTGAGCCTTTTTTTATTTTTTCAAACTTTCTACTAAAATTTTGCCTTAAATTTTTTTCATTAGTTTCCTTCTTATTATAGCAAAATTGATGTCAATGAATGTTACATCATATAGCAATCAACATAGCAATTTTTTACAATCTTTTTCTTATATAAAATACTTTTTATAGTGTTTAAAATTTTAAAAACTAAAAATAAATATTGAATATTATAGTCCTCGGACTATAATATTAGAGTTTAAATTTATTTAATTATTAATTCTTTATTTTATCGCTGTTAATCACTTTTCATAAAATCTTTCTCTATTCATTTTTTTTAGATTTTGAGCCCTTTTACTTTATTTCTGGTGTTAAAATCTATATATAATATAAAGGAATGTCATAGACAAGGTAATATATTACCTCTCTATGATCTTCATTTGTGTTTATCTTTTTTTCCTTTTATTAGCGTTTTCTTTAGTTTAGATTAAATTAAATATTTTTTGTTGTAAAAGTAAGTTAATTTATTTCAAATAAATATTCTATTAATGGATAAATATTCAAAAAAAATGCTCTTCACATGTAAATTTAGGAGTAACTATTAATAATTCACACCTCTTGAATTTCTACTCTTAATAAATTTATTTATTAATTTATTTTTATCTTCTTCTAATTACAAAATGATAATATTTAAAAAAAATTAAGTATCTATTTATTCATTAATTAAAATATTTGCAATGAGTAATTACCCATGATTCGCAGCTCTTTAAGTTTACCTTTTAATAATAATCATAACTCTCATAATCATCTCCATAACCTCCAAACTTTAATTTGTAAGTTTGTGATGTCTTTTGGTATGCCAATACTTTGTCTATATAAAGTCAAATTTAGTTACATGAAGACTCTCATTCAAGGTTATTATTTTTTCTTCTTCAACATTTTTGTTTGTGAATTAACTAACATGTAACAGAAAAAAATATAAAAGTAAGAAATATTTCATATTCATTCTTTCTATTCATTTTATGTACTTAAACATGCTTACTTAATTTTAACTTATTTTATTTATGTATGTATTATCATCCTCTAAGAAAGTATGACCAAGAAAATCTTCACAATAATGAATGTAACAATGTACCGTTAGTATGTGATTGTTCTTTGTAAAAATCAATTTGCAATCAACACTAACTTTATAGTCATATAATGTTGTTAGGTTGTAATTTCTTTTATGTAAAGTTTAGATTTATCTTTTCTTGATGTAATTATGTTTTGATTGGTATGATACTTTGTTTATTCATAGTTATGTTAATTTTTTTTAATTTAATTGGTAGCATATGATGGGGAGTTTGATATAGAGGATAGAATGTGATTCGGATCTACTGGCAAAGAAAGATGCTAGAAGAAAAAAAAATGAAGCATAATTAGGGATAATTTGTGCTGGAGTTTTTTTTAACTATGAGTTGTATTATCAACTTAGTTGTTTTTGCTAACTTTGATTTGTGCTAATAAATTAGCTACATATATTGAAAATGCTACTCAATTGGCCCTCTGTTATCTCTTTTTTTTGTTGTTGTTATGAAGCATATTTAATATAATTATCTCATTTTAATCAAAAGAATTATGACAAGGAGTTTTGTTTCTATTATTCTCGCAAAAAAAAAAAAGATGAACTATCAATTTATGATGTCATTGTTTTTTGTCGTCGTTATTGTTTATCTGAAATGTATTCTTTTTCAATTTTCATTACTTTGTGAATATAATAGTGTATGTTATTTTTATATGTCTTAACGTCATGAAAAAGAAAATATATTCATCTATATGTTATATAATTGTAATAATTGAAATAGTAATATGACACATCTCTTATGCAGCTAACTCATTTCTCTTTTCAATTCTTTTTTTGACTTTCTCCCTCGCTTTCACCATTTATTAATTTATTTATATAAATAAATTAATACATAATGATAATGTATTTAATGTGTAATAAACTTATCTATTCAAATTATTTATAATTCATATTTCTTCATCTTACTTATAATTTTTACTCTTAAATACTATTCATGAAACTTGCATGTCTCATTTTCATAATTCTTAAAAATATTTATTTTGTTATAAATATATTACCATATATAGTGAATGTCTACTTTGCCATATACAGTGAATGTCTATTTATGAAAAAGTTAGAAATCTAATGTTAGTTTTTCCCTATAAATAAAGAGGTTTTCCTTTATTATAATTCACTCCCTCAAGAAACCCCCCAAGAGAAATAATAATCACTCTCTTTTCTCTCTGTTCTTCTTTTTCATTGTTTTATATTTTATAACACGTTACCAGTAAGAGACTCTGCCAAATAAGGTGAGACTATAAATCTAAAGGTAATTTCAAGGTTATTAATTCCTCATGTTATTTATCTTTTGCTACTAATGATATAATCAATGTTGGATTTGAGAAAAAATAATTGACTTAAAACCACTTATGCTTTAAATTTATTTATGAAGAATAATATTGTTAAAAGATATGATGATGAATTTAAGTCTCATCTCATTAAGAGGGTAAGACATTGGGTTAAAAGTTCCAATTAACCATGATGATAAGATGTTGGGTTCAAGTCCCATTGAGTTATAGCCTAAGACACCTATATATGGATAAGATATTGAGTTTGAATCTCAATACATCATATTGATAATATTATGTTGGCTAGGTCTAAATAATGGGTGTTTGGTGAAAAGTCATAAAACATATCTTATTGATATTCTCTATTCCATGAAGTGAATATGGTAGTAATATATAATGAATTTGAAAGTTGACAACTTGTTCCATCTTTGAAAGAAATGTAGTAGCAGTGCATAATATGTTTGAAAGAAGACAACTGATTGAATACACAGATATAAGTGTAAAGGGACAATATGATAATAATCATCAAAAGTGATAATATTTTCACACACTTATTATGATTATAAGGTATGCTAGAGAAAAATTCTCTATATTATATGCATACCTTGATTTTCTCTTTAATTAGCAATATTTTGAAAGAGGTTATAAACTATCATAATTTGATAGGCTTAAGGCACGATTATATTTTATTCTTGGGAATGAGAATTTTGATTGTTATAAGAACGGATCCATTCCCTAGAGTGAATTTGATAATATTTAGTAAATATTATCAATACAAACGTACAGTTGATTATGATGGTATCACAACTCACCTCTGAATGAGGTAGAATAATTGAGAAGAAATATTCTGCAATTTATTCAGAAGTAGTAAATATGATGTTTATTCTTGTAAAGTTAATCTAAAATTTACAAAAGCTAAAAGCACATGTCATGGTAAACTTGAATTGTACTAGTATAAAAATTCGTACGTTGACATGAATGATTATGACATTCCAAAGATGTGTATGTTGAGTATTAGACATGTATTAAAGAATTAAAATATTCTTCAACAATTATTTATGTTGTTTGTTCTCATGATAAGTTGGTTGGATCAACTAATGTTGTGATTGAATTCCTTAAATTTGAAAAGTATAAAAGATGAATATAGGCCCGTTTACCTATCATGTGATCTAGATGTATCAATATAAGATGATCATATGCGAGTTTATAGTCAATACCAGCAGTTTGACATTCATAAAGTTGCTTGCTCAATATAAATTGAATTAAGAGCATTATTTTCAGATTGTGTAATCAAGACAATTCATCTTGATAATGCTAGTTAAGTTGGTTTTACATGTCTTTGATAAATATTTGAACCATTGCTTATGAGAACAAAACCTCATGTGTTGGTCTGAAGTATGATATATTGCATACAATAACATTTGTTTACATACTGAAAATTATGATTAATTCCTCCCTCTCAATTGGTTCAACATCAGGAATCAATTATTCCATCTAGTAGTTTTGATGTGTGGTATTTGATAAATAGATATACCATGATGCAAAAAGATGAATTTTTTAAAGTAAATTGAGATGTATATTAGTTTACGTAATATGAGGGGGAGATAATAAACAGCTGAGTAATATTTTGTGAATTATCATCAGATCCTCATTCAAAAGATAATACAAGTTCAAATATTAAGAGCATTTGTTGATCCAAATTAATCTCATATTTAGCTGTACATGCTCCAAATTGAATGTCTTTGAAAGACAAAATCTACTGAATGTATGAAGCATGGTAGATCAATCGGTTCTTAATGCAATAATTCTTGAAAAAGAAAAAGGAGCAAATGATCATAATAAGAAGACAATATGCTCTTGAAGAGTCTATGACATAACACTTGATAAAACCTTATGAAAGGTTCAGGTACCTGAAAATAATGAAGTGATGAGATCTTAAAATATTATGTCACATTATGAATTGATACAAAATAATATATCATCGACAATATCTTTGATACAGTATTGGCGCAATATTGTAAAAGATTACAAGGATTTAAATTTTATGTTTATTTAAGCATGCTGACGTAGAAATATTTATCAAGTGACATGAAAGGATGCATCTTGGTAAGCATAAAACTTATTTGATCTGTAGTTTAAACACTTGAAGATGTCACACTTGAAATATTAAATATTTTCACTTGACAAAATTTATATGAAAACTTTTAAGGATTCAACATGTTTGAAGAATATAAAAGTTTCTGAGAAACTTATATATAATCCTTATATTGCATAAATTTATAACTTGAAAATTATTGAAACTTTTGGAGAGTTTTCAAAAGAAATAGGTTATTTATTGGAATAAGAAATATGCCGAATTGAATTGGTTATATATCTTAGTGCAATTGTTGTACTAATGTATCTTGTAAATATTACAAGATCCGATTTATCCTTTTGATCAATTTGTTAGCAAGGTATAGGTTTGCTCCTACTAGGAGACATCGAAATGAGATCAAACATATGAGCTTATTTTATTCTAAAGATTGTAGTCCCGATCTTGTTGGTTATGTTGATGCTAGGTACTTATCCGACTTGTATAAAGCTCGGTCTCAAATAAGCTATGTATTCATATGTGGGGGTACTGCCATATCTTGGAGATATACAAAGTAGTCTATCATAGCCACTTCATTAAACTATACTGAGATAATAGCTATCATGAAGCAAGATGAGACTATGTATGGTTAAGTTCCACGATATATCTCATTCGCAAAAAATGTGATTTGAAATGTGACAAAGTACCCATGATATTTTATGACGATAATGCAGCATGCACAACACAACTTAAGGGGGGACTCAAGGAGATAGAACAAAACACCATTTTTCAAAGATTTCTATACACACAAGCTACAAAAAAATGGTGATATTAATGTGCAAAAAATTCATTCAGGTGACAGTGTGGCTGATTTATTCACCAAGTCCCCTCCAACTGCAACTTTCAAGAAGATGATGCACAAGATTGGGATGCAAAGGTTCAAAGATGTTCTCATTAAGGAGAGTTAATATGCGTTGTACTCTTTTTTCCTTATAAGGTTTTGTCCCACTGGATTTTCCTTATATAAGGTTTTTAATAAGGCAACCTATATTCGTATTGTTAGAGATGTGTGTGGGCAACAAAATTTTATTAAATTTAAATTCATACAAAATTTGGATTTTATTAAATTTAAAATATATTAATCACATATAAATATTGTAGATTAATATAATTGAATTGATTATTGAAGTCCAAATATGTATAGATTTAAATATAGTTCAATATTTATTGGGCTAGTCCATTAATTTGGGCTACAAATAATGAGCCTACTTGGATAAACCCAAGATATTGTCATATTCTAGAGGCCTAAATAAGTGTCATGTATCAAATGATATGGCATGCCAAGTCATGTGAAGGAGCCAATAGGACCATGCCACATATCAAAATGATGCAGCAGGCCCAATGAAAGCAAAGTCCATAAAAGGTGCCACGTCACTTAAATTTTATTAGTCAAAGGAAGTGTATATTCATCATGACTCTTCCCTTTTCACAACTATAAATAGGGGTCTCATAATTCAGAAAAAGGACCCCCATAACTTTAACAAGAAGTAAGAGAAAGCTCGTGGATCAAATGCCACAATTTCTCCACAAAGCTCCAACATTCAAATCAAGTTTATCCAAATTCAAGATCAAGACCGCAATATTCAAGATCAAAAGCCCTTAAATTCAAGCACAAGTCAAGATCAAGTCCCTCAAATCAATAAATCAAGTTCAAATTCAAGATCAAGCTTTAAGCCTTTGAATTTATATTTGAAAAAGGCAAATAAGACGATTCATAGAGATTATAACCCTCACATATTAAAATCAATAAATTAATTATTGTAATATTTTTTTATCTCGATTACTTGTTTCTAGCATCGGAAGTTTTATTTTCTAACTAATTCTGGCACCCTAGTGGGACAATCTCTACCTCTCATCTCAACTTTTCCAACTTTAAAGTTCAACAAAATTGAATTGCCTTCCAAAAAGGTCAACTCCCAATCAACTGCTTTCAAGGCTGATAATTCAAAGTTCTGTGCTGAAGTAGAAAGTATCCTTGGTGTTACTTTCGAAAGCTTAGGAGTTATAACAAGGAGCAAGGCAGGCTTGCAAGGACAACAAACACATCCAATGTCATCCGCGCCAACTCCAGTTATTGGATCTTCAACCCCAAAAGAAATGAAGTCCAATGCAAGTGTTTCGGAAAGAGGAAGCAATGTGGCGAATCATTTAAGAGGACGTTAGCTCTACTTGAACACTCTGGTTTCAAATACTTTAGTGCAAAGAACGATGATCGTTCAACAAATGGGCCATCTCCAAATATATCACATAAGCTGAGCACTTTAAAATCAACTTATACAACAATCCATGTTACTCTCCAATATTTTTACTAATCATGCAAGTAATGGTAACTGATGCCTCATCTATGGAGGAGCAACTTATGAATTTGGTAAAGGCAATTAAGGGCCTGACCAAATATATTCAGAATTAAGATGCTCGAATTAATAAGATAGTGGATAGGATGGAAGGCCTGATAGATGGATATTCTATCCATGCATCTAGAAAATCTCTAGAGGCTCACGATACAGAACATCCTGTGAAACTAACACCACTAACTAAAGAGGTGCATGTTTTTTCTGAAGGAATGATCCTGATTGGGAAATTAAAGAAATTCATTGAAAGGACCCTCAAAGATAAGTATGATGTTGTCACCAAGTATTCCTTTGCATATGCCAAGCCCTACACTGAGAGGATAGATAGCCTCAAAATGCCTGCCGGTTATCAACCCTCAAAATTTCAACAATTTGAGGGCAAAGAGAATCCAAAACAATATGTTGCACACTTTGTTGAGATATGTAATAATGCTGGATATTATAGTGACTATCTTGTCAAACAGTTTGTTCGTTCCTTAAAGGAAAACAATTTTGATTGGTATACGGACCTTGAGCCTAACTACATTGATAGTTGGGAGCAATTGGAACTTAAGTTCCTAAATCGCTTTTATAGTACAAGACACACAGTAAGCATAGTGGAGCTCACAAATACTCGGTAAAAAAAGTATGAACCAGTCATTGGCTTCATCAATCGATGGAGAAATGCTAGCCTACACTGCAAAGATAGGCTCAGCGAAGATTCTGAAATAAAGATGTGTGTCCAAGGAATGCATTGGGAGTTTCTCTATATCTTGCAAGGCATTAAGCCTAAATCCTTT
>NW_025884673.1:0-1909 GCF_002878395.1 Capsicum annuum
AAATAAGTTATTTTGAAGACAATCAAACAATACATCAAAACTTCTATCCCGAAATTATTATTTTATCTCGAGAATCGCTTTAGTACCTTACACCAAACGACCCCAAGTGTATATTGGGAAATGACATTTCCTTTGTATCATAAATTTTGCTTCCTCTATTTTGTAATGGAAAATAATTAAATTTAAAAAAAAAAAAAATTGGAGCACCCATTTGGGGTCTGAAAAATATATAAATGAATTTATGTTACAAGAAACTTACGACGCTTCTCTCTAGAAAAAACTAAGTTTTCTTCGTGTTAACAAGAAAAAAGGGAACTCCTCTCAAAAACTTTGTGAAGACTTCCGAAGAGAACGTTTCCTAGGAAACATGGTTTATCGTAACTGATATGATTATTGGCATTGATTTTATATGAAATAGTTTGTCTATGTTATTAATTATAATATTTCACTAATTTTAGTGAAACCAGCGTAATGATTCTTCAACAAACTATGTGTTTTGATTTATTGAAATTCATTCCATGGAATTGTATTGCGAGACAAATTTGAAGGTGGTTAGTTTTGTATAGTTTTGAGTTTGGCGTGCGTTTGCCCAACTAAGCTTTTGTTTTGAGTGTATTTTTTAAAAGGGTAAATTATTCAAATGTCCATTGGTTTAATTTTTTTATACAAAAAATAATTCATTTTTTTTTTACTTAAAATAGCTAATTGGCCAAAGTTGTTTCCAAAAATGATCGGCCGGCCAATTTATTTACCAAATAAATGGTGGGTTGCCATTACGCATAATGTTTGCCCATTTGGCCATTTTCTTTCTAATATAAAAAATATATATATATATTTATTTTTGTTATGCTATTTTTTTAAAGAAAAAATTTTCATTGTCTAAAATTTTTTGTTGTTATTTTTTTAAAACCTTTTTTCTTTTCTAATTATTTCACGTCTTTTATGGAAAAAATAGATATTTATGTTGTTTTACTATTATTTTTTTATGGAAAAAGAGTCAAATATGCCCCTAAACTTTGAAAAAAATATTTAGATATACCCTCCATTAAAATTTTATCTCTCTAATGCCCTTAACTCCATGTTTTGGTCTATATATACCCCTGTTGTCAAGTTTTGAGTCATATATACCTCTGTTGTCAAGTTTTGGGTTATATATACCCCTGTCGCAGTTAATTGTTTTGCTGGAATTTTTCAATCCCTTTACTTTTTTTTCCTTAAGAAATTATATTTGCCACATCATTTTTTTACCGTCACAGCACATATAATTAAATTCGTCCTTTCTTCTACACATTAAACGTCCGTCAAATGCTCTCATCTACCTCGCAATCTCTTTGAATTTTTCTAATTTGTCGAAATTTCTTCGTTGTATTTTCAGATTCTTAAGTAACCGCTCCTCTCATACATACATACATACACACACACACACACACACATACAGACATACATACGTACGTATAAAAGATACCCTCTTAATAGAGAACTTGTTTTTGCTTTCTCTATATGGACTGCCTTTTTCCACTTCTATATCCCAATTTCTCACTAGGGTTTTCCTTCTTCTTATTCTTGATGGTGAAAGTGATGGTGGTACGAAAGATGGAGTTGGTTGATGATACTAAAATAATTTGCAATTGATAAATACTTTAATTCTTGATTTTTATCGCAATTATGCATTGAGTTTTTATGAGGTGTTCTTGACTTTTTTTTCATTCATAACTTGATGATTCTTAGGGTTATGCAAGAATCGAAAAACACAACAAAGGGATTTCAACAAATTAGAAAAAATCCAAAGAAATTGTGAAGTAGATGAGAGCATTTGACGGATGGTTAATGTGTAGAAGAAGGGGTGATTTAATTATATGTGAAGTGACAATTAAAAAGTGATGTGGGAAATATGATTTCTTAAAAAAAA
>NW_025884674.1:0-4362 GCF_002878395.1 Capsicum annuum
TGTATTAATATTGAATAAATGTTGCACAAACGTACATAGATATTATATAAGTAATTATGTTATGTATATGTAATGTATTGATATCCATTTTATTCAAAAAAAAAAAAAAAAAAGAGAGAGAGAGAAGTTACGTACAAAGGGCATCCGACCCAAGACAATGCCCAGTCTGAAAAATCAGAAAACAAACAAAAACAAAAAGCAAAAACGAAGGACTAATTGGAAGGTGAAATTAGGAAAGTGGAAAGACTATTCTAGAAAATCCATTTCACATCTTCATCGGATATACCAATTTTGAAGGCAAATGGTGAGAAAAATCAAGAGTCCACCCAATAGTTGTTAGTATGTCGAAAATCTCTACTGATGAAACTTCAACAGGGTAGATCCAGACAAGGAAAGCAGCACGACATTTCGTATTAGCAGATCTTGAAGAGTAATCAATATTTAATACTTCGTCCGTCCCAAATTATCCGTCTCAAATTTTTTAATTTAATTTTTCATTTTACTTGTCTTTTTTCATTAATCAAGAAGAGATAATTTTTTTTTCATGTTTACCCTATGCATTAATTATTTTTTCTTCAAATTAAATAAAATGTAAATATCATTTAATATGAATATTATAGTAAATTAGACATGTTATTAATTATTTTTCTTAATCAATGTGTCATCTCAATTTGAGACTGGTAATTTGGGACAGAGGGAGTAATAAAGGAGACTTTAGAAGAAGTGACGTGGCATGCTTCTAAAGTCAAAAATGCTATTTATCTTTTTTCTCAATTTTTTGACGTTTTTCATATTTATGAAATTTATTAAAAAATGTAAAAATTAATTCTTAGTTACATTCTATTAATTATCAATCAATTTTTCAGTTTAGATAATCAAGAGTATTATCATCAGTTTAGTAATTTAGTCATCATTAATCATTTATAATATAATAAAATAATATTATATTTCCATTATTTTCTTTTTTAGCTACTCTCATCATTTTCTTTCTTCTGTTTAATTTCATTATTTTCTTCTTTTAGCTACTCACATCATTTCCTTCTTTTATTTAATAGTTCAACACTTAAATTTTTATACGTTTAACTACACATCATTATACCTTGATTATACTATCAATAAAAATGAGATCTTTTTATATTTATTTTATTGTTATTTTTTATTATTTTAATTTACTTTAAATTGTCATAACTCACAATTATTATTTTCATAATTATATTTATTATGTAACTCCAATACTCTTTACATTCATAATCTCCAAAAATTAATGTGAAATTCATAACACTCGTTTGGTAGAGTGTATAAGAATAATACAAAATATGGTGTATTAGTAATGCTTGTATTAGTAATGTTTGTGTTAGTTATACTTGCATTAGTTATATTTGTATTTTTCTTATGCAGTGTTTGGTTCGATGTATTAAAAAAACATGAATTACATAATTTTAAAAAAAAATATTATTTTTTTACATAATACCCTCAATATATATGTTGGAAAGGATGCAGAAATTTTTTTGAGGGGTAATAGGGTCTTAAAGCATGTTAATGCATGCATTAGATCCATTGCATTACTAATGCCATGAATTTTGAGGTATTAGTAATACACACCTCAATACACAATAAAGTGTATAACTAATGCTTGCTTTAGTTATACATAGGATAAAAAGATATATCAAACAAGGTACTACTAATACACATTAAACTAATGCATGCATTAACATTTCAATACACTCTACCAAATGACCCCTTAAAGTGTTCTTTATGTATACTTCATATAAATTCTTGACATGTAGAGAGACTTGATAATATTGCAAAGCAATATTTTCTATGGTGGTCTTGAAAATGCATCGTTTCAAATATCAATGTTATGTAAGAAGACTTGGTAATATTTCTTAGTTAATCTTTCTGAATCTTCTCATCATAGATGTTGCATATATATATATATATATATATATATATATATATATATGTCCAATATCATAGCTTCTATCTAATTGCATATGTTTTTTTTTGTTAAGTTATTAATTCAATTATCTTGCACACAATAATAAATTAATGTAAATATATAAGTAAAGTGTATGAAATAATAAAAAAAGTTCACCTCATCAACAGAAAGCTTGATGAAAAAAATCTGATGAATTTGTTTATTTTTTATTGAATCATTTTTCACGACTTAATAGATAATTTGATAAGTTAATTTTTTTCGTGTTTCAGAATATAGTTAACCAATATGTTAATTAATAGATTACGACAAATTGGATCGAATTTGTCATTTTCTTTTACTACATTACCTCGACGTGACATCCTCATATCATAGGGTGAATTTCAAAAGGTATGAAAGATCTCCCACCAAATCGAACATATGACTTTCACAACGTCTTTAGTTAAATTCGTAAAATATTTAGTAGAATAAATGGCGAGTATGTCTCAAGGATATCGAATAATTGAACAAGCATATATAGCATGATTTAGTAATGTTTGTTGAATTATCAAATATTCAATGAAATCTATTTTTTCAAACAAGATTCATAAAAATGTAATTTGCATATACGTAGAGATCTTTATATAATGAAATTATTTGTTTACGTCTAAAGTTTCTATATAATGAAAAGAAAACAATAAAACTTAAATCAAGGCTATTTGAGTTTAAAGACCAAAACCTCTTTGTATATATTTAAAACACATGAGTAAAAATTAGTGTTTAATATTGCCTTTTTTAATTGAAAACACACATACTTTGAGTACCTAAAATTATGTAAAATTGATGTCTCGAGCATATAAGTGATACAAAAGGTGTTGATGCACAAAAAAAAATATTTATTTCAGTAATTTATTCAATTTATAAATTATTTTTTGTATGCATAATAGAAAAATCTATGAATTAAATTACACAAATAAAAAATCCTCTTACTGTTTCTGATAAATTTTCTAGTTAAAAAGGCAAACCCATCTTCTGATTGGCATCTCCTACCCAAGATAAACCATATGTAAGCATTCATCTCGATCTTAGCTTTACCTCAAAGTAGTTAATCTCTTTCCCGGCCACCTTCACTGCCACCCTCCATTTTCTCTATTTTTGTCGACCAAGCTCTAGACAAACAAATAACAATCTCTCTCTTCTCAATCCATCCACCTCTCTTTTCCGATAAAAAAGCCGCGAAAGCTCCACCACACCATTACCCAAACAACAATCAAATAATCCCTTCGACCTCCCATCTTCTCCTTCACAACAAAGTACTGAATTCTACCAAAGCACCCCCAATGAATCAGAGAGCAACCAGTGACCCAAACAAAATTAGACAGACAGACCCACATCACTGCTCCATCGGAATCAACAAACTGGTGCTCCAACATTAGTGTCCCATCACAACTATGGTGGCCACCAACAATCTTCAACTCCGACCAGAATTGCACTTTATTTGTAATTTAGAAGTGTCGAACGGTCAATTTCCGTAATAAACATGATTGAAAGGCTAATTTGAGTTAGAAAAGATTAAGTCGGTCATTTTTTAGTAAAGAATATGACCAAGAGGTCACTAGCCGTAATTATTCCCTCTTTTTGCTTAACTAGTGAGTATTTATACATTTATTATACATAACAACAACAACAATAAGAACAAAATATAGTAAAATTTCACAGGATAAAGTATACGCAAACCTTATCTTCCTCAAAGATGTAGAAAGGTTATGCTCAAGAGTAGTAAATTTAAGTACAAAAAAGAGGAACATATTGAAGATAATATGATAATATGGAACAATACATAATCTACCATAAAAATAATAAATAACCATAAAGAAACGCGATAATCAAAACACAATAAATGATAATAAGGACAAAAATCTACAGCTAAATCCTACACTCATACTACAACTTGTGTACCACAATACTCACACCCAACTAATCTTTTACTTTAATGCGTATCCTCTACATTCATGTCATGTCTGATCACCTTTTACAAACTTTTATAATTTATATATATAAAAGACATAAAAAATGTATAAATTATACATTGAGTACATATATGTATATATATTATACATTTATAATTCATAAATTAAAAAAAAATAGACATAAAAAATTATAGTGCATTGATTTGTTTTTATTCTAACTATCTCTATCATATTGACGAGAAGGAAGGTGGGGTGAGGGGAATAAGAAAGACTACACTCATTTGTTTGTTAATAACAAGGTGC
Source organism: Capsicum annuum (assembly GCF_002878395.1). Lineage (NCBI taxonomy): Eukaryota > Viridiplantae > Streptophyta > Magnoliopsida > Solanales > Solanaceae > Capsicum > Capsicum annuum. The sequence continues at coordinate 4,189 of NW_025884674.1, forward strand.
AGATTTTGTTTTAACTTTTAAATAAAAAAGTCAACAGTGAAAATTAGAAAAAGGTCGAAATGATAACTTTGAAAATACAATTCTTTGACCATTTGGCATTTGTTTGGCTCAATGTTCAACCCATGTCTTTTTGCCTTTTTTCGTTCTTGCAGGTCTTACAAACAATCAATATAG
>NW_025884675.1:0-9831 GCF_002878395.1 Capsicum annuum
TCGTACCTTGGGCAGTAGAGGGTTAAAATTGGTTTTAAACTACGATTCAAGCCACTTTTCATAGTTCCTCTTACATTTAGCATCCAAAACCTAATTTCCTGCAAAACACTCTCAAAAACAAATAAAATATAATAACATAGCCTTAAGTATATGTATATTCCCATAGTTTAAGCATCGTAAGTGTTATATTCCTATAGCACATCAGTACTCAAAACTCTTTGGTCATATTGACCCCTGTATCGACAAATGCAATTTCTGGTGTCGGTCACTCGGACATCCACTTTAATGGATCAGATACCCAACCCTTATTAGAGCCCAATTAAAATAATTATCACACATTCTCATTCATCAAAATACATCTCATATTTAGCCATACATTGTTGGTATTGTCATACCAACTACACTTGAAAGATAATAACAATATGCAAAAGTAATTTTTATTAACTCATGGTAAAAAAACTCCCTTTATTCATTAATATAAGGTGGCAGAACACTAACTCCATTTTATTCATTAAATTAAGCCATTGTATTTTAGTTACCTCTTTATATAATGTAATAGTTAAAGATTAGTTAAATTTTACAAATTCCAATATTTCTCATAATTAAAAAATAATTTCATATTATGGGGTTTGGATGATAACCACTTCAAAACTATTGATTTAGGTGTTTGGCCTTAGTTCAAATTCGTTGGCTTAATTTTGGATTTTTAAATCTTTGTAATTATAGCTTGAGTATTATGATTGACTTTGGAATTTTGATACTTAGTGGTCAACATGATCATTTTAGATAGTTGAGATTGAGTAGTTTTCCTTTGATATTGAGATTATAGCTATGGATTGAGTAACTTGATTGCAATCCCATTTTCTAGATTTATTTTAATTGGGCATTCTTATTACGGCTTGGCTAAGCCTACTTTTTAACCTACCTATTCAGTCTTCTTCAGTTTAGATAAATTATGGTTGATAGATATTTGGATGATAAGTTGTTAGCACTTGATGATGGTTTCTTCTACTCTTGACGTTAATTTTCAATTTTTGTTAGAATTTTAGACTATCTTCTTAGAAGGATAAGTGTACTCAACTGGACTTAGAATGGTTTCATCCTTAATTAGTGAGGCATTTTGCAGTGGATCACTCAGTTTGGAGAGTCTGCACATTGGATTTCTTACTACTAGTTTTGACAGTCATTCAGATTAGTTTTAGCTTTAGATAAAGGTCGCACTTATTGATCATCTCTATTTATGATTCCAGGTTTCACCTCATGAGTTTATTATTATGCTTGCCATATTTATTGGATTAACTTTATCTTTTTGAGTATAGTGTGATGATTTTGTATGGTCAGGACTCGAACTACACTTTAGGTGTTAAAAGTAGATAGCAGGTTTGGAAAGGCACAAGAATATGAGATTTTGATATTTGAGTTTTTTGCATCATTCAAGACTTGGATTTTCTTTAGTTGGTTGAGTTTTCTCTTAATTATGCCTGTATCATTATGATATCAGTGTATTATTGTTTGGATTTGCATGCATCAGTGATTCTCAATTTGATTGGAGGCCAGTTGGTTGTTAAGGTTGAGTTTTGGCTATTTGGAAAGTGAAGTAAGAAAGTTGGTTGAAAAGGGATACTTATAGCAAAATCCCTCAGAATTATTGTCTCTCTGCAGAAGTTATTTAGAGGGTCATGCTAAGGGCATACGGGCGTAGTACCTCATTCTCTCGAGATTTTAGAATTTTTTAACCATTTAATTTTTTGACCCTCTAAGTTATTTCCTTGGTTTGGAACATTTTTGATAGTTTGATCTTTCCCATAATAATTATAGGTCATTTATGACTTCCCAGGACTGTCCGTTCGGTTATCGAGTAGTTAATTTGGATTTTAGGCTCGTTTTTCTATTTTGGAGCTATCGCTATTCGGGAATTGGCCTTCAACCAAAACTCCTATTTAACAACCTTGAATAAGAATTCAAGCTATTCCATCATCTTTGAAATGTTGATTTTAGGATAAAGAGACCCTATAACAGGTCTCGAGGCTTTTAAACTATTTTTAGGCTATTAGATATAATTTAGTTAAAGTAGAACTATGGGTGTGGGGCCCACATTTAGTCAAAACAATCTTAGATGAAAGTTTTGATTGTTCAAATAAGTTTAGATTGTCAAATTTGGTATGGTATCATAGTTTATTTGCACACACGGGGTTTCAAATGAATCTCGAGCACCCAATTAGATTCCATTTAGACTTAGAAAAATTTGGTGTGTTGCATCATCAGGTGTAATCATTTAAGCGGACCATTGGTCTCTTAAACGGTGATTTCTTAAGTAACAACGAGAATGCTTTAGCGATCAGTCTTGGACCATGCCCTAGTCTCTTAAGAAAAGGCCTAATCACTTAAGCAAAGGTCACTTAAGTCACACTCATCCACTTGAGCAAAAACTAGATTTTTGTGGAGGATCGGTTATGTGATGATTTGACCTCTTAAGAAATCATCTGGTTCATTTAGCAATAATTGCTGGGGATAAATCCCCTTCTTCAATGATTTTCTCCCTATTTTCTTAGCCCTTTCCTCTATTTTTTAGCACTTGTAGCATGGGAAGCACGAGGAATCATCCATTGGAGCTAAGGTAAGTTAGTCCAACTGTTCTTGGTTATTTTCTATCATTTTTTGATCAAATTCCATCCTTTTTCATTTTAAATATTTAGATCTAGGTCATAAAATTCTTAGACTTTAGGATTTAATTTGGGACCCAGTTTATGCTCTGGTTGTGCTCAAATTTTGAGTATACATTTCTTGTCCTCTAAGGGACCTGGTGATTGATTCAATTTTAGGTTTCATTTGCAGACCCTGTAGGCCTATTCTTTACATGAATTTCAACCCAAATATTTTTATAGAAATATAAGTCTTGTTTTACTCCTATTTATGTGTAGAGTATTATTTTGATAGTGGGTGGTGTTTTCGGATTATGGAGCAAAGACGAACGATTTATGATTGATTCAAGAATTTTGGTTTGGTATAGAGGTAGGCTTTACTATACTTTTCTCTATGAGATTATGTATAGTACACATTGCATTCTAGGTAAAGATTATAGAATGAGATCATGATTAGTATACTAGGTGTTATCCTATTTAGAGGACTTGGGATAAATATGTGACCTGAATCTTAGTATAAAATACTTGCTATGGCCTTAGAATCTCATTACCCTTGATTATAAGTATGTTAAAATGATAATAAGGACCCTTTCGTATAAGATTCACTATTTGACATAGTGACTTCAATCGTACTTTCTCAGATTATATTTCTAGTACTATGCTAGATATATAGTTCTACCCTTAGAAATGATGTGATTCTAGTTATAGATACTTAGGCACTTATTGTTGTATTATTTGGACACTAGTAATGGCATGTATACTTTTAGGCTCATTCATGCTCACTTAGTGGCCCAGTTCCAATCAAAACCATGATTTTACTATTATTTTCTAAAAAGGAATTTATTCCGACTTCAGTTGTAAAATGGATTCTTTTATAATGAGAATCATACCACCTTATTTAATGATTTACGAGATTTTGAAACAAAATATGATGTTTTGGAAATTAGATTGAGATTGATTTGGTCCATGGTTTATCGATTCTGTTACAACTACTATATACTTTGATTAAGAGAGATTCTGACCCTTTCTATGCTATTATGTTGATTTAGTCACATAGTTGATCTCGGGGTAATGGTTATTCTTTTATGACACTATATTTCTAATTTGAGTTTAACACTTATAATACTATTTCTAGATCAAGTTTGAGATTTATGATATTATTTCTGGTTCAAGTCCAATATCTATGATACTATTTTCATTTTATGTATAGTTTGAGTCTAATGCTTATGGTATGAGATATTTTATGGACATGGTTTTACTATTGGCTTATGTTGAATTTATTCATAAATATGAATTGTCTATCACCGTTATAATTGTGTGGTGTATATATATATCAACCATATAGGGTGTCTATAGGTATAAGATATGGTTTTTATTTGTTGAGTGTTTGATCTGACCTTTCAAGCTTACGGAGCCCCGATTAGGTTATTGTTTGTCCAAACTAGCTGGATACTTTATTATTGATTATTATTGTTTGTCCATGGCAAGATGGATATGGATTGGTACCTGAGATTGGCGGTACATTTTTATTCCTTTAATTTCTCATAGTAAGATATGTTATTGTTAGATTATCTCATGTTTAGTCATCCTTGGGTTAGAGACCCTGATTATGCTGGTATTAGATTTCTTTCTTGGCTATAATCCTCGAAAGGTTATATTGGTTCCCTCAGATTATTATCTCTAAATTTCTTCCTACATATATATGTGTATGTAAATATATATATGTATGATATCTTTCCATATTTATTCATATCATATATGTAACCTTTGGCCTTGTATTACTACTATATATCCTTCCTTCACTCTATATTTTTATTTTGGCTAGTGATATATGGTATTGGATTTTAGTTCTTTAATACTATTAGTGTAGGATAAGTTTATACTTATTGCTCTCTTAGCATTATTATGTTTAGTTTCTTGGATAGTTGCCTATAGGTTATACTCCTGATTTACATGTTATTATGCTTGGATTATCATTGGAGATCAGTCAGTCGATGCCTACTGAGTACTATATCTTTAGTACTCATACTACACTTCTATAACCTATAAATCATTATACGAGTTCTTACCATTGATATGTGCATTGTATAGCAGCTATGGTTCAGAGATTTAGGGTGAGCTCCTGGCATTAAGAGTATTATGCTCTTCCCCATATTGATTAGACTGATCTATTCAGAGACATCTTTGTATATGTATTTATTTTGTATTTCTACTTTGCACTCTATTTGTATTAGAAGCTCTTATACTAGCTTCACCAGGTCCTAGGGGTTGTATCCTATATTAGTCTTTTATTTCAATTCTTTTCCGCTATCTTCTCCAATTCTATGGATAGTCCATTACTCGCAGTTTTAGACCTTGAGTTGGCTTACCTACTAATAGGTTATGGGTGCCATCATGACCTGAGAAATTAGGTAGTGACAAGGTGTACACTGTTAGGATAAGTATACACCATATTCATCATTATTATTATTTTCATTTGCTTTCATGGCATACATTATAATCATCATATCCATTTGATTATATTGCCTTGGTCTGATAAGTTCTTGATTAACTATGAAAGTGATAATTCTACCCTTGTCCCGAGTGGTTGTGAATTGTGAATTACTCGGATATGATTGTGGAAATTATTGTTGTTATTGACTGTTAGTTTAGTTGTAGCTTTCCTAATTATAGGTATATATATATTGTGATGGGTCATGAAAAATTAGGTGTTCTTGTTCATCGCCTTGAATTAACAATGATGCTATTGAGTACATGTGGATCAATATTCACACTTTTTTAATTTTGAACTTCACGTTTATGTACTAAGACATTTATTCCAAGGCTCTGAGTTAGAGTCTGTGCTTAGGATATTACTAAGATTCAACGGTAGTAATTGATTGATCCCAATGACTATCAGATCTTTTCAATCTCATATTTTTAGGTTGTTTCCTCATTTCGAGATACCTTAGACTCGTATTGTATTTTGCTATTACTAGAGGCTTGTACTCTATGAATTTCTAAGTTTGAAAGATGCTATTGTATGATTATGCATTTAGTCTTATCATTCTTATCTTTTTCTGTGTATTTACTTAGTAAATTATTGTTTGAGTGTCGGGTTAGCTTACCTATCACACAAGTTTGATAGGTGCCATAATGATCTCGAGTTTTGTGTTGTGACATGAGACATCAAACAAGTTAAATAATTTGTAATTGGCTAAGACAAATCAGTTTGAATACTATGTAGTTCAACTATAAATAAACCCTCTTGCCTCTTTCAATTGGCATGTGAATCATCGATCACATAACATTGCTTGTGAATGGCCAAAACATGTCAATTTGAACACTTGACAAATTTTAGTTAGTCATTATTTTAGTTAGGAATTAATACATATTTGAAGACATATCTTCAAATAATTCAAAATATTTGGTCAAACGCTAACTTCAATAAAAACTCATTTATAAAACCCAAAAATATACAAATATTTTCCCTTTTCTTATCAACAAAGTTCTTCAGTTAAAAATACTTTTTTATAGCGTAATTCTTTTTTGTCCTATAGATTTCCAAGAATCACCATCAATACATAGCCCACCCTAATTTCTACAGCTACCCCGCCCCACATAACCATGAAACCGTCACGACTCGAGGCTACCTTCTAGTGGCGACAACGGTGCTTACGGTCATAAGTGACCATAAGCTAACCCATGTGCTACTACATACTGAGAGCACTAAATAAAATAATAATAATGGACATGTGAAAAAAATAACTGTTAAATCCATAAAGTCTGAATACTGAAAATACAGATAAATCATAAGTCTAAAACATCTAAGAAGACTGATAACTGAATAAATGTCTAACTGACAGTCTGAACGTATGAAAAGTTTCTAACTGACTGAGGACTTGATGGGACAAGCCCCCAACTAACTCCAACTCATTGAAAATATGGAACTACTGAAATAACTTAAATAATTAATCCTGCCCTCGATAGATGAGAACTCACCACTACTGCTGTTGGGTATGAAGAACTGTCTAAGCTCGGTCAGGAAACTGTGCGTCCAAACCTATGATATAAGACATAATAGAGAAAAAAAGAGCATGCGATTAGTACTTTGAGTGAACTGGTATATGAGATAAGGTTAGGATGATATACATGGGGTATTGTATATCTGAATTAAGGACTAACTTAATGGCTTGAGATAACTGAACATGAATGCATGAAAACTATGACATCTGATAATGCAAGACCAAGAATAAATCTGTAATCTAAAATAAATCTAAAATCTAAAAGACTGTAAACTGTCTAACTGAATAACTGAAAGTCTGCACACTTGGTAAAGCAAACTTGAACTGAGAATACACTGAAATACTGTACTAAGACTGTGGGAGGTATACTCTAATCGACATAACCTAATCTGAGCTAATCGGGGTCTAACCTATAACCCCAGCTGGAAAGGTGTTAGTACCTTCTACATGTACTAACACTGGCTGTGTGTGCCCACTTAACTATTGTATCGAAGGACTAATGAGTCACCCTCAACTGGCAGGTGCTCTAATGAGATATGTGTTTTACTCAACTGGCAGGTAAACACCTTGTCAAGCCTAAACTGGTAGGTTAACATCCCTAACCTACGCTGGCTACGTAGTTCTAGAACTCAAGGACTGATACTAAAGGTCACACCCTCTAATAGAAGGTAAGCCCTCATCCCTAGGTCGCTCGATGCTAAATCCTACTCCCAACTGAACTGACACTAGAACTGAAACTTGACTGAGTTTCATTGAACATTATTTAATGACTGATAGTGCTCATTATGATTATAATAACTGAATAAATAGGAATAATCATGGCTTAACTGAATCATACTTGAAAATCTGAAATTCATCTAAAATATGTAGTTATCAGGTATTCATAACCCACCAGTACTAAATAATCACTAAGTCTAATAAAAAGCTTTAAACTTTAGTAAAAGATCATGGTTCAAAACCCATAAGTATAGACATTTCATCAAATATGTGGGGATCATGAATTTAACATGGGAATGCTTGCTAAGAATCCTAAATTTAGGATTCATAAAAAAATTCACTTGAACAAAGCATGGTAAACTTAAATTCATAGCATAACGAATTCAAAATCTTGTATGGGCTAAATTGAATTAAAATCACCATGTAAACATGAAATTCAATCTTTCTTGAAAATATAAAATATCATAATGAAAAAAAAATTCACTCTTTAATTAAAAGAAAAGGGTTTTTGGGCTCCATGGGTGAAAGGGACCCATGAAATACCCCACATACTTTAAACCTCTAACTTTAAAGAGAAACACCAATGTTGATGTTTTCTTGAAGACTCTTGAACTTGGGGAACTAGAAATCTTGATTTCTTGCAGAGAAAAGAATTGAATTTGTGTTCTTGCGGAATAAGGGGAGAGTTTTATTGAGAGGGATTTGGAGAAGAAGGGAAAATAATTTCCTAAATAATGTCCCAACTCGTGTTCTAGATGATTTGGGTTGAGGGGAAATGACATAATTTCCCCTCAGGCATTTAAATTCATAACTGGGCATGACGAGCTTACCACGATGTGGTCTAATCGCGGTGGTGCATTCCACTCACTGCAATGAATTATGCATGAAAAAGGGAACAATACTGCGATGCGGGCCTATCATGGTGACTTACTGGATTCGGGATCCAAACATGACACAAACCTCATTTGAAAAATCCAAAACTTCTTTGAGGCATGCTTCTTACACCCCTGAACATAAATTAACTCAAAAACAAACATCGCAGCGTCGGTAAGACCAAATTAAAACTCTTCAATGTTTAAAAGACTTAAAAATGACTAAGTCCCCAACATTTAGTAAAATTTTCAGGCCTTAAGCTCCTTATGCATACTCTAGAACCAGAACTGAGCTAAGAATAATATGGGGTATTACAATATCTCCCTCTTGGGAGCATTCGTCCTCAAATGAGACTGGTTAGACTGAGAGTGCTGAACTAAGGTTACTAAGATCACCTACTGAACATTCATGACTGTATCGAAGTAACTGATATCACATACTTTAACGCCCCAGAAAATGGGTCCCAGAGCATCACACGATGCTTGGGGCTACGCTACAGTAGCCCCAAGCTAACCCTTTCAGCCATTTTCATTCAGTTCAACACAAATCAATGGGGTTTCCATAAACAACCCTCAAATATCAATAGAGTAATCATCATCCAAGAATAAAAGAATTTCAAAAAGATAACAAAATACGACTTATTAGTCAACTCCCAACATCTATACTAGTCTGACAAGCCTCTAAGAAAATCAATAAAACCAGCGAGCCATTGAGACATGCCCCAACTAACTCATACTCAGTTATCAAATATAAATAATTTCGTGAAACCAACATCAGACATCACATCCTCGAAACATGAGGACTCATCACAATAGAGGATATAGAACAGCATGCCCAAAGAATCACTGTTGAACCAGGAACTGAGCACCTGAACCTACATTCTGAGAAAATGCAGCCCACATCCGAAGATCTGGGTGAGTTCCATGGAAAGGAACCGAGTATATGAGGGTGTATGCAGTTGTATAAACATCATCATCATAAATATTTATAAGAAATATACAGGATGTATGAAAGACTCACATAGCCCGAAGAAAATCATCATAATCATAAAAGGATAAAATAAGTACAATAACACATGTGTGTCATCATATAATTTGTCAATCACTTTCAGTTCATTAAGAATATCAATTCTCATAATGTAAATATCATTTAAATCTTTTGAAAGAATAATTTTCACAATTCCACTCTCAAATCACTGCACCATTCAGCATAGACACAAGGAAACACACACAAACTGGGAGATCCTATAACCGACATAAACTATGTGAGCTACATGGAGTCCAACGTACAACCCAAGTTCGGGAGAGCCATCCTATCCTTACCATCAAGTAGGACTATCGATATCAAATCCACACATACTAGTGATCACTATATAAATCAGCCTCAGGCTCACTCCTATGGGGGCACGTAGTTCTAGGGAAGTAAGGTCGCTTTATACCTCCCACTCGGTGCTAAAGATTTCTCCCGAACTTAGCTCAGATCATTTCAAAGACAATCCACAACAAAACAATTTCAGTAATATATAAATATACATCGGGAGCCATTATGCTTCCTATCTATCAAAATCAACCACGTTGTGGATTTCTTTGACACTC
>NW_025884676.1:0-837 GCF_002878395.1 Capsicum annuum
ATTAGCGTAGGTTTACTTTCAGTCTCTTTTTATTTCGGGTTGTAATAATTAAACTGGACTTTACATTTTGGATTGTTTTGTTTTGTTTGATTATTTTTCGTGCTTTGGTATGGTTTATACATTTCGTAATGCCAAAATAGTTGATACACTCTACCAAGCGACCGTGGTTGAACCACGGGATCGAGGGGTGCCTAACACCTTCCCCTCGGTCAATGGAATTCCTTAGCCGGAGTCTCTGTTCGCAAAACCAGTTTAAGAGTCAAATGGTTTCGAAAAGAATTTTTTAAAGGTGACTTGGCACACCGGATTATGCCAAGTGGCGACTTTGAATAAAAAATGTAAATAATCCTTTTTCTGAAATAAATTTTTATTTCTTGTCACTTAAATAATAAAACCCTTTTGGACTTTAAACTAAAATAACCATATCTTTTTAGAGTACGTAAAAAGGGGGTGTGGCAGCTTCTGGCGACTCTGCTGGGGATGAATGAAAAGTTTTCAGAATTCGAGCTATTTTTGGAGTCGTATCGGCTTTGTTTGGCATTACGAGTGTATAAGCATTGTTTGTGGTTATTGTTTGTGTTATTTTCACTTTTGTGTGTTTTTGTGCTCTTTATTTATAGTATTTATCCTATGTGTTACCGCTTTATATCTGTCATCATGAGTCCACCCCCCAACCTTCTTTCTGCAACAAGTCTGTAGTACACGTGTTGTACATAACCTCTAGTTAAGTCACCCTTATTTTGGGGGGGAGCCGTCGGTGTTATGGAGTAGGTGGAAAGCAAAGCAGCCACTATCGACCATACGCTCCCCCGAACAGCCTTGTTAGTAAACCACAAC
>NW_025884676.1:937-3351 GCF_002878395.1 Capsicum annuum
GATGAATGTCGTAGTTTATTTTAGAATTCTTTATGACTTTTTTTCTTTACAATCCAAAAACTTAAAAAGATTTTTTTTACGTTTTACATTTGTCTTCTCAAAGTACCGTAAATTCAAAAAAAAAAATACCAAAAAAAAAGAAAAAAAAAGAGTTTTGTTTGCCTTTTCTACTTATTTCTCAAAAACAAAAATACCAAAAAGATTTTTTTTCTTCATAATTGGTGGTGTTGGTATTAGTTAAAGTGTCTAGCTGAAAATCCAATTTTTTTTTTGTTTGTTTTTGGTAGTGTCTCTTAAGTTAGAGTCAATATTTTAGTTAATCGTTAATTGTCCAATCTGGATGAATTATGCATACGTGATTCCCTTCCCTCGGGTTGGGATACGTAGGCAACCCTCGGGGGGGGGGGGGGATCCGGTATTCTTTGTGTTGGCCTTTGTCTTAGTATTAGCCTAGGTCTCTCGCCCCATAATCTAAAGTTTTTTACCAAGTAGACTGATTTTGCTCAGTACTTCTGTTCGGCAAATTGGAGTCATGAATGTGGTCTATCCCATCGACATATGTTTGCGTCAAAAATCCCAAGGGTTGGGAATCTTCTACTACTGTCGAATTTTTGAGATAACGTCTTGTGTGTTATTACAGGATAGATTTATCCACCAAGTCTAGAGTTTTGATGGTTGTCAAGGTTCCCAAAAAGTTAATCAAATGATGGGAAATGTTTAACTATGTTGATTAGCAGAAACTGATTAAAATATTAGGTGATCTTACGAAACTTCTGCATGTTACCCCTCATCCAGATTTAGCAGAGGCTTTGTTGACCTTTTGGGATCCAAGTAGTTTAGTGTTCAGGTTTGGGGAATGTGAAATGACTCCTACTTTGGCAGAAATATCCGGTTTGTTGCATTTTCCCTATATCGAGAAGGATATGATCCGAGCACGAAATGATACTGGCGTGAGATTTTTGCAGTCTTGTGGTTTAAAAAGTAAGGGTATCCGTTTGGGTTGTTTAAGTGATTCGTGGGTTTCCTTAGATTTTTTGTTCGCTAGATTCGGGCCCTCAGAAGGTTTTGATTGCTTTTGGGATGAATTTCATGTGACTCAGGAGAAGTGGGAGAGAAAGCGTTTTGAAGTCTTCACCCTCGCTTTGTTAGGTACTTTAGTGTTTTCACTAGAAGAAAGACGTATTAATACCCATTTGCAATCTGTGGTGATGGCCCTATTTCATAAGGATCAAAACGACAAGGGCATTAATCAAAAGGGCAGGTTCACTCTCATACCCATGATCTTAATAGAAATATATAAGGCTTTAACCAAAGTGAAGGGGGGAGGAGATTTTTTGAGGGCAGTAACCTGATATTCCAGTTATGGATGATGGAGCATTTGCATGCGTCTTCTTTTGTTAGACCAGACATGTTAGATCGTTGTATTCCCAATCGAGTGAAAGCCATGGACTCCAGGTTGTGTTTGGAAAAATTCTCGTTACCGTGGGAGTCGACGCTTGGATTGAATTTCTTAAGTCGAGAACCAGGGATAACATTTTGTGGACTTATCTGTGGCTTTGACTAAAGATAGTATTGTTGGGTTGTCAGACGCAGCTCCCTTTAGTTATATTAGGGCTCAATTGCACTAGACCATACAATCCTTCTAGGGTAATGCACCAGTTGGGTAGGCTGCAGGACGTGCCACCAACAGTGGATCTCCTGAAAGATGTTGTGTACTTCAAGGACCAAGCCTTAGGTGAGAGTAAGTACGAGCAGTTTTGGAAGTATGCAACAAAGCTAGGTGTGGATACACTCGAAGAAAGTTTGGATAATTCGGGCCACACTCAGGGATATGAGGTCTGGCTTCAATCTATCCCTCGGGGTATCAGTCAACCCTTACCAACGTATCTTAGAGGGAGAATACAGGAAGAATGCATAGTAGACGACCATCAGGATGAAAGTGCGGGGTCCAAAGCGGAAACACTGAGAGTTCAGTTAACAGATTTGTTCAAGATGATAGAAAGGTGTCAGAATAATCTTTCTAAGTGCACTCCTCATAAGGCAGGAATACGGGCCCGAAGCTTCTTCCCTAATATCAGGGTGTCTTTACAGGATATGCTACCAAGTTTAAATAGGAGAAAGAGAACTTCAGAGGCAGGTCCATCTCAGCCAGGGTCATCACGCAGCGCACCAGTCTGAAAGAGCATTTCTTATCTTTATTCAGTTTGAGTCTTTTATGTGTCTGTAACTGTAGGGTGGTGTCTGCTTTAAGTCGAAGTCAAGTTGTTTTTGGTATTAGGGTCTTTATTAGTAATTTCACCTATGTCGTCTTAGGGGGTCTAGAATGTTGTTTCGTATTTGTTGTTTAATTTTAAAGTGGTCCCAAACTTTTTGTACGTTTTGTTGTTCTCTTTCTTCAAAATTTTATGATGTTA
>NW_025884677.1:0-1147 GCF_002878395.1 Capsicum annuum
TCGTTTCATTAATTCATACTACCCGAAATCTCAGACATGCTACTATTCCAAGATAGAGTATACTAGTAATTGCGAGTATAAATTAGTTCATGTGTCATGCATTAGATTCAGATTCCAGAGGTTCAGTATGATTCAATTCGTAGGTGCTTTGTGCATCGCCTCAGTTTCTCGAGTATCTTAGTGAATTGAGCATTCATAGAGGGACATAGGATCCCAAGGGGGAGATACTTCATTCAGTTGCATGCATAGATTCTTATTACAAGCCTCGCACCAGCTATCATTGCGTATTCATTCATACATTCATACGTCAGTTCAGTCAGATATGCATGCATTAGAAATGCATGTTCAATAGAAAAAGTTCAGCTTATCAGTATATTTAGTCGTGCGTTCATGAGAATAACTCAGTCACAGATCCATGCATCAGATATGCATGTTCACTATGAGAATTCAGCTTATGAATAGCTTCAGTCGTGTATTCCATGCATCAGATATGCACGTCCGGTATAAGAATTTAGAACATCAATAGTTCCAGCCTTATAGTCATGTTTCAGATCAGTATATTCTTTCTTAGAGAAACATATCATGTCTGCTTTATTCCATACCTCTAAGCTTCAATATGTTCCTGCCCATCATTCGAGGACGAATGATCCCAAGGGGGAGATAATGTAACACCCTGTATTTTCGGGCTAGAGTTTAGACCGTCGTTCCTACGTATATAGACCCGAACTAAATTATTCTTTATTAACATACGTGTGGTAATCACTCCTATCGTAATGCCCTGTAAAATTCTCGAGTCGATTTCATTTTTAGTGTTATGTTTGAGGGGCTTATAACTAGAATATTTTTTTCTAAGTGTAATGAGGACGTAGAGTCATTTTAGCTGGCTATCTTTGGGATACAACTTTTCAACCTTCCCGACATCCATTTTTAGATTTTCAAGTTGCGTTATGATTGAGAAAGTTCATAGTACATCTCGGATAAGTTTTGAAATTTTTCAGAACGCATAAGGCTGCGTTTGGATTTCAAAACAGTAGAAAAACGCATAGCCTATTGCCCAGTTTTGAGCATTTCAGGGTCAACTTCAAACGATCATAACTCTCTGAATATAATGAACTGGGAGATATCCTACCTATCAAATGAAAGATAT
>NW_025884678.1:0-1552 GCF_002878395.1 Capsicum annuum
GATTTGTTAGGTCACTTAGTCACTTAAAAATGGTTAAGTGTAGGGACTTTAAAGGGAAATTATTTGTTTTGAATGCGATTTGTTAGGTCACTTAATCACTTGAAAATGGTTAAGTGTAGGAACTAATTAGTTGAATTTGATTCAATGCGTAGATAAATCCTGATTATAGTTGGATATATCGCCGGAACAATGATAATAGAATGGGCATTAGGGAGGAATTCGTTGAAGATGTGAAAAGATTTGTTGAACATGCTAAGACACTTGAAGTTTGGACACGTTTTTGGGTTATTCGTTGTCCTTGTGTTAGATGTGATGGTATAAATCTTGTTGGTGAAGAAGATGTAAAGGAACATCTTTATAGAAAGGGGTTTCACGAGAACTTTTTAAGAATGCATGGTATTCATGGTGGTGTAGCGCAAAATAACTTTGTTGTTGGAGAAAGTAGTAGGTCTGAAGGGCATAATGAATATCAAGCTATTAGGATGACAGAAATGTTGCACGATGCTTTTGAGATGCAACAGGGGGTTGACTTAAGGGAAAATATTGAACATGTTCCTAATAGTGAAGCAGGGAATTTCTACAATGAATTGCATGCTGCTAGTAATCCTTTTTTTGATAGGTGTTTGCACTCTCGTTTGTCTATTGCTGTTAGATTATTAAGTATTAAATCAGACTGGAATATTGCAGAAGGAGGAATGGACTCAATTATAGATTTTATTAAAGAGTTAGTTGACCCCGACTTGGAGGTTCCTGATTCTTTCTATAAGGCAAAAATATTGGTGTCAGAGTTAGGTCTATCCTCGGTTAGAATTGATTGCTGTGAAAATGGTTGCATGTTATACTTTAAGGGGATGCTAACTTAGAGTTCTGTAAGTTTTGTCAGCACTCTCGATATAAACGTGGTTCTACTGGAAATAAAATTGTTGTTAAGGAGATGCATTATTTACCTCTTATACCAAGGTAGAAGAGGTTGTATGCTTAAAACAGCTCAGCTCCTCATATGAGATGGCACAGTGAAAATAGAAGGCCCGCTGGTGTTATGTGTCATCCATCTGATGGAGAGGCTTGGAAGCATTTTGATGCAACTTATCCAGATTTCTCAGCTCACGAAACATTCGATTAGGATTATGTGCGGATGGTTTCTCTCATTTTTCAGTTGGTGGTGCACCATATTTATGTTGGCCTGTATTTGTCACTCCTTATAATCTTCCTCCTGAATTGTTGATGACTAGTCCCTATATATTTCTGAATTGTGTTATTCCTGGCCCGCGTAATTCAAAAAGCGGAATAGATGTCTATTTGCAACCTTTGATCGATGAACTTCAAATTTTATGGTATGAGGGGGTTGAAACTTAGGATATCTCTCTTAAACAGAATTTTAATCTGCGCGCATATCTAATGTGGACTGTTAATGATTTTCCTGCTTATGGAATGTTATCTGAGTGGATGACAGCTGGAAAGATGGTTTGTCCATACTGCATGAAAAAAATAAAATATTTCACATGGAGACATGGCAGGAAAAATTCATGGTTTGATTGTCATCGTTGTTTCC
>NW_025884679.1:0-1694 GCF_002878395.1 Capsicum annuum
ACAAGTATTTCAATTGCACAAGCACTTATGGATGTGCTTGTGATTTTTTTCAAGGGAGTTCATCAAAGTTGTTTCTAATGACGCAACCAGGAATTATTTAAGACATAATAGAAAGAAAAGCAATTGATTTCACAAGCTCTACACTAGAAAGTGGTATGTACAGGTAAAGGAAATCGTGAAGCATGTAATTTTTAGAAGCAACGCCGGAAATACAGCTCAGAGAAAGTTAAAACTTCTACTAAGGAACTAAGACTTGAATTCACTAGGAGTGTGTTTTGTATGAAGGAAAACATAGAAAATGTCTTCCAATTTTCTTATGTTTGGTTGGCTTAAATGTTCTGACAAATGTTTTCCAAATGAACTTACCTCAAATTTAAGGAAAATGACGTCCCATTAAAAGCAAGAAAACATTTTTCAAAACTCTCTTCCAATCTCACACCTCAACTTTCCACACTAGCCCAAGTCTGGGAACTGATTCCCACCGACGCCCGACTCCGTACTTGAGACCCATCTCTCAACCTTGATCCAAGATACAAGACTTGGGATCCGACCTCGACTCGAGACCAGACTCCCACATCTGACTTGGGTTTGGATGTTTGACCTCAACTCGAGACCAAGGACTCGACCCGACCCTAAACTCGATCCGAGAACAACTCCCGACACCAACTTGGGATCCAACATCGAGATGGGAATCAGCGTCTTTTTTTTTCTTTTTTGGTTAAATTTCATTTCATGTTATTTATTCTTTATATATATTTATTTTTTAATATTTTATTTCCTATGTATCATTAAAAAATGACATGGAATTCCACTTGTAGTCGATTGTATTACACGCACGTCAATCGGATGAGAAAATGGTTTAAAACGACGTGCTTCAATGGGTTTAAGGGTTCAGTTGGCAAAAGGGATAGTAGGGGGGTCCAGAACACAAAAACATAGAAGTATATGGGGTCTATTAGCCCATTTCGCCAAAACATTTTCTAGGAAAACATTTTACTTCATACCAAACACACCCTTGAAGTTCCCATATTTCAAATTATCCTTTCAGTAATTTTACCCAAAGTACATCACGCGCCAAGAAATAGGGGCAACATGCCCCTAAAGCTACATGCTACCCACCCGCAACCCCCAACCACACACAAGGACTACCTCAAATCTTTGTTTTTTTTTTGAGAAGGCAACATTTGTATGTATTGACTAAAGCAGTACATAGGTTGTACTGAAAACCATATTTACAACCAATTCAAAAAGAAGAAACTGAAACCGAATCCTAAGAAGAGCCTAGGATGTCAATAATTGATACAATATCCTCTAGCTAAATCTGTTTGCACCAAAAACAAAATAGTTTGATTCAGTTCAGTTTGATCTTCTGCAGATTATAGCTATTGTTCTCAAAAACTCTAATTTTAACACTTTCCAAAATTAAAAATGATTATTATCCATCAACATTAATGCCAAGGAAGACCATTAAGAGGAGGAGCTTAAGTGGTTTCTACAGAATATCATGCTTAAGGGCATGCATGTTTCTCATACCAACCTACTGGACTGGAGGCAGCCAAGAGTGCTTTGTTAAAAGAAGAGTTGCGCGGACTCTTCACTTTTGATGCCGCACCCGTGTCGGGTTCTTCAAAAATACACTAATTTGGCGAATCCGACACGCACCCATTGACATTTTTGACGAGTCCGAGCAACAT
>NW_025884680.1:0-1250 GCF_002878395.1 Capsicum annuum
AAAGAGCAACTCAAAGATCTACTAGATAAGAGTTTCATAAGGCCCAATGTTTCTCCTTGGGGTGCTCCTATGTTGTTTGTGAGAAAGAAAGATGGCTCTTTGCGTATGTACATTGATTACCGCCAACTGAATAAAGTCACCGTAAAAAATAAGTACCCCCTTTCAAGAATAGATGATTTGTTTGACCAATTACAAAGTGCAAGTTATTTCTCAAAGATAGACCTTCATTCCGGCTATCATCAACTCAAAGTTAGGGAGTGTGACATCCTGAAAACTGCTTTCCAAACTCGTTATGGCCATTTTGAGTTTCTTGTTATGCCTTTCGGGTTAACTAATGCCCTAGCAGCTTTCATGAACCTCATGAATCGAGTGTTCAGACCATATTTGGATATGTTTATCATAGTGTTCATCGATGATATACTGGTGTACTCCCGTAGTAAGGATGAACATTCTGATCATCTCCGAACTGTCTTACAAACCCTTAGAGATCACAAGTTGTTTGCCAAGTTCAGTAAGTGTGAGTTTTGGCTAAGGTCAGTTGCTTTTCTGGGTCATATCATTTTTTCTGAGGATATTGGAGTTGATCCCCAAAAGACCGAAGCTATTAGAAATTGGCCTATACCTATTTCTCCGACTGATATCCGAAGTTTCTTGGGTTTAGCTAGCTATTACCGCTGTTTTGTTGAGGGTTTTTCCTCTATAGCGTCTCCTATGACTCGGTTGACCCAAAAGAAAGTGAAGTTCTTGTGGTCCGAATCTTGTGAGAAGAGTTTACAGGAGTTGAAGAGTCGACTCACTTTAGCCCCTATTTTAAATTTTCCTGATGGTGTTGATGGTTTTGTGGTGTACTGTGATGCTTCAAGAGTTGGGTTGGGTTGCGTATTGATGGAGAAGGATAAGGTGATGGCTTATGCTTCTAGACAGTTGAAACCCCATGAGAAAAATTACCCCACCCATGACCTTGAGTTGGCTGCTGTTGTGTTTGCTTTGAAAATCTGGAGACACTATTTGTATAGTGTCCATGTTGATGTTTTCACTAATCATAAGAGTCTGCAGTATGTGTTTACCCAGAGAGAATTAAATCTTAGGTAGAGACGATGGTTAGAATTGTTAAAGGACTATGATATGAGTGTGTTGTACCATTCGGGAAAGGCCAATGTTGTGGCGAATGCCCTAAGTAGAGTGTCCATGGGTAGTGTTTCGCATGTGGTAGAAGGTAAAAAAGAATTGGCTCCTGATATACATCGTTT
>NW_025884681.1:0-2080 GCF_002878395.1 Capsicum annuum
AAAAAATGTTATTTTACTTGCTGTTCAAGACCCTTCTGAAAAATTGGAATTTTACTTGTTGTTCAGGACCTTCCTAAAAAATAGGATTTTATTTACTGTTCAGGACCTTTCTAAAAAATAGGATTCTACTTACTTTTCATGACCCTCCTGAAAAATAGTATTTTACTTGCTGATTAGGACTCTCCTGAAAAATGGGATTTTGCTTTCTGTTCAGGACCCTCCTGAAAAATGGTATTCTACTTACTTTTAATGATTCTCCTGAAAATTAGAATTTTACTTTATGTTTAGGACTCTCCTGAAAAATGTGATTTTACATGAGGTTTAGGACCCTCCCGAAAAATGGGATATTACTTTAGGTTTAGGACCCTCCCGAAAAATGGGATTTTACTTTATGTTCAGCACCCTCCTGAAAAATGGAAATTTAACTTGCTGTTCAGGACCCTCTTGAAAAATAGGAATTTACTTTCTGTTCAGGACCCTCCTGAAAAATGTGATTTTACTTTATGTTCAGGACCCTCTTGAAAAATGGGATTTTACTTTATGATCAGGACCCTCCTGAAAAATGGGATTCTACTTGCTGTTTAGGACCCTCCTGAAAAATGCGACTTTACTTGCTGTTTAGGATTCTCCTGAAAAATAAGATTTTACTTTCTGTTCAGGACCCTCCTGAAAATAGGATTTTACTTTCTGTTCTAGACCCTCCTGAAAAATAGGATTTTACTTTCTGTTCAGGACTCTCCTGGAAAATGGAAATTTTACTTGCTGTTCAGGACCATCCAAAAAAATGGTATTTTACTTGCTGTTTAGGACCATCCTGAAAAATGGAAATTTTACTTGCTGTTCAGGACCCTCCTGAAAAATGGGATTTTACTTGCTGTTCAGGACCCTTCTGAAAAATAGGATTTTACTTTATGTTCAGGACCCACCTGAAAAATGGGATTTTACTTTTGTTAGGACCCTCCTGAAAATAGGATTTTACTTGTTATTCAGGACCCTCCTAAAAATGCGATTTTCCTTTCTTTTCAGGACCCTCCTGAAAAATGGGATTCTATTTGCTTTTTAGGACCCTCCTGAAAAATGGAATTTTACTTGCTAATTAGGACCCTCCAGAAAAATGAAATTTTACTTTCTGTTCAGGACCCTCCAAAAAATTGGGAATTTACTTTCTGTTCAGGACCCTCTTCAAAAATGGGATTTTACTTTATGTTTAGGGCCCTCCCAAAAAATGGGATATTACTTTAGGTTTAGGACCCTCACGAAAAATGGGATTTTACTTTATGTTTAGGATCCTCCCGAAATATGGGATATTACTTTATGTTCAGGACCCTCCTGAAAAATATAAATTTTACTTGGTGTTCAGGACCCGCCTGAAAAATAGGAATTTACATTTTGTTCAGGACCCTCTTGAAAAATGTGATTTTATTTTATATTCAGGACCCTCCTGAAAAATGGGATTTTACTTTATGATCAGGACTCTCCTGAAAAATGGGATTCTACTTGCAGTTTGGGACCCTCCTGAAATATATGATTTTACTTGTTGTTTAGGATTTTCCTGAAAAATGTGATTTTACTTTCTGTTCAGGACCCTCCTGAAAAATAGGATTTTAGTTTATGTTCTGGACCCTCCTGAAAAATAGGATTTTACTTTCTGTTCTGGACCCTCCTGAAAAATGGGATTTTACTTTCTGTTCAGGACCCTTCTAAAAAATGGGATTTTACATGCTGTTCAGGACCCTTCTGAAAAGTAGGATTTTACTTTATGTTCAGGACCCACCTGAAAAATGGGATTTTACTTTTGTTCAGGACCCTCCTAAAAATGGGATTTTACTTGTTGTTCAGGACCCACCTAAAAATGGGATTTTACTTTCTTTTCAGTACACTCCTGAAAAATGGGATTCTATTTGCTGTTCAGTACCCTCCGAAAAAAATGGTATTTTACTTGTTGTTCTGGACTCTCCTGAAAAATGGGAATTGTACTTGTTGTTCAGGACCTTCCTAAAAAATAAGATTTTATTTTCTGTTCAGGACCTTTCAAAAAAATAGGATTTTACTTTATATTCAGGACACTCCTGAAAAATGG
>NW_025884682.1:0-1084 GCF_002878395.1 Capsicum annuum
GACTTTCTTTCCCCACTAAATATTTGACACATTTAATTTTAAAGAGACTTTTTCTTTCCTCTATTAACCGGATTCCCCTTAAATTTTGGTGCTTTTAGTTCCTTTTCACAAGCCATGTCTTATTTGTTGTTTTGGTCTTACATTTTATTTTTTGGAAATTTTTTCTCTATTATTCTGATTTTTCCTCAAATTTTGACATTTATAGTTCCTTATTTAAATAGAATTATAGATTATTTTTTATATAAGGTAAATTTTAACTGAATTAAAAGTTTTAAATAGTATAATTTCTTACCTAGATAAAAAAGGACTTTGATCAATTTTAAAATATTAAATATTATATAATAATTTAATAATATAATAATTAAAGAAAATACGTGAAAAGACACTTTTGTCTATTGCAAAATACTTTTAATAAAGGGCAAAACGTTTAAATCACTTTTCTAAGGTCTTCACACTTTTAATATATTATAAAATAATTATAAATATAAATATAAATTATAGATATAAATTGTGAAGAAATTTTTAAATTATCTTATGTAACGTAAAAAAAATCAAATATATCCGCATCAAATATATAAATTAATTATTATGTATCTTGTAATTTAATAATAAATACATATAAAAAAACAATTGTTGTGTATACGTACATTATATTATCAAGGATAAAACCTTTCAAGTCACTATCAAACTAACAATTAAGCTAGGAGTAAAACTAAGTATAATGAACAAAATTTAGTTATTCATAGCAAATGTCAAAATTTAAATCCTAATGTGTATTAAACTTGTATTCATCTTTGCCTGATTGTCTCACATAATGTGATCTTTTTTTGTTGTTAGACCTTGACCGTTTTTCTAAAAAATAAACTTTTTTGATTAATGTTTCTTTTTTGGGTTAAATTGTTACTCTCCTTTTAATGGTTACTGCTCTTCTAAAATATTGGAAAAAGTAAATAAGAAAAATTTCATTGAACCTAACTTTTACAAAAGTTCCTTAAAGATTGATTGAGCATTCAGCCTTTTTTTTTTTTTTTTTTTTTGGTAAACATTGAACATTCATCTACCATTTATATTAAGTAGAAAAAAT
>NW_025884683.1:0-1763 GCF_002878395.1 Capsicum annuum
ATTTGGAAAACAAGTAAGTATTGGAATGTCTTGACATATTGTAGGGTGGAAAAAAGTTCATTGGTAACGTAGGACATCATACAAAACCATTATGGATCACATGTTATTGACTAACTTTGGAAACTTTCTTAATAGAACAATTGTTCACTTTCATCCCAAAGATATGGTATAGAGTATGCTTTATATACCTAACTGTAAACCTTCAATACTAGTCCCAAATGGACTTCCTGTCTTTTCAAATTACTTATCTACAATGAACATATATAGCAATCTAGTATTAGCAACCAAACGTCACAATTCAATTATTTGATTTCACAAAACTAGTGGTTAAGTAGTAAGCCTTAATTACACCATAAAGGGTGTCACTTTAACCCTATTATACTCCAATTACATTCACATGCCATGCATATTCATACAACATCCTCCAATATCAAGTTTGAATTCATTTATCCTTCCAACCAATCCATTAAACCAAATTGAGCCATAGACATAAATAATCATCAATTCAATAGTATATCACCATATCCACTTCCATAACTAAATTACCATATCCACCTTCCACAATTCAATACAACCCAACCATGTAAAATAGTCCATAACCCTATTTCCATCACCTTTCAATAACAACCAATACATACAATCCTCTATCACACATATACATATGGAAAAGAATAAAGGCAAATAATATTCATACCTTATAATTCACCTCTTGATTATGCAATCCTTTTTGCACAAATAATAGGTGACGTTCAAAGCTCTCGAGATGACAAATGCAGTTATCGAATTACTTTGGAATTTCTACGGTTGAATCAAAAGTAATTTAAAGGTCAAATTTGGCTAGGGTTTGTTCTTTCTCAATGATTGATGATCAAAATGAGTTTTTGAACTCATATACATGTATATATACACATATTACTGTCCATAATATAATAGGAAATGACCAAAATGCCTTTAAAATTTAAATAATGTCAAATCTGTCCTTTGGTGGACTGTTTTGATAAGCTAAAGTAGATCGACCATAACTCTTTACTCCGATATCAGATTTGGGTGAAATTGGTATCGTTGGAAGTATAATTAAAAGGGATTTCATTTCATATAAAGTAGGACACCCAGTTCGTGTTGTACAAGGAGTTATGGTCGTTTGAATTTGACCCTAAAAATCTATTCTGATAGGCTAAAGTAAAACGAGTATACCTCCTTATTCAGATATTGGATTTGGATAAAACCAATTGCATTGGAAATAAGACTCAAAGATATTTCTTTTCATAGGTCACAACTCTCCCAGTTCATTATATTAAGGGAGTTATGATCATTCGAAGTTGACCCAAAAATTCGGCTGGCCTCAGTAGTTTGTGTGCACGAAATTTTCCTGCACATTTACTATTCCCAAATATCCCGGCCACCGTTTTATAGTTTTGAACGTACTCGATTATATCCAAAACCTATATGTTTTTGGAAATCTTTATATCGTTTGAAAGATTATTCAATAACCTTCGCATGAAACCATCGACGGGTAAATTCTGGTATAAATAAAATAAAAAAAATTAATTCATATAAATAAGAACAATACACGTACTTGAATACACCAATACACGTACTTGAATATGGGGTGTTACACTATATCCTTCACCAGGTGCCTTGACACTCCGGCTATCTCAAAAAGAAGGTGGGATGCATATGCTGCATTCCCTCTATCCTATTTCAGAGACTCAGGTGGGATGCATATGGGTTTTTTGGCAAGTTGATTTATCGGATCCGACCAC
>NW_025884684.1:0-1056 GCF_002878395.1 Capsicum annuum
ATAAAAATTTTCTTCTAGCCCTAAAATGTATGTAGAAACATTTTTAATTATTGGATTGACAGAAAAAAAAATTAAAACTTTAATATTATTTGAATTCTTATGTTTTGTATCAAACTTTGTGAAGGACACATTTGGGTTGTTTCATTTTTGTTGCAGTCTTTTGTGTTATCAAGAATAATTTATGTTTTGTTTTAAGAATTAATTTCATATTTTCTTTACATCTTAGGGAGTCTGACTGCACTTCAGGGTTAGATGTCACAAGAAGTGGCATGTTATTTTCTAAACTAAGAAGTGAATAGAATAATAAATGGAGTTTTATATATTGTATTGACAAAAGATACTTATATATCTAAGGGTAAAAATATAATTATAATAATTCTTAATGGGTTAACGGTTTACCCGATAAGAAAATGGAGTAATTCGTCCCCGCACCAATAAGCCATTAATTATAAAATTTTTATCCGTTTTCCAACCATTAATCCGACAACCCATTACCAATTAGCCAATAAACTAATTTTGCGGTTGGATTAACGATTACAGTTCGATTTTGAACAGCACTATGTATCTCAACAAATTCAAAATAAAAAAAAAATATATTGGGATCTGATTATGTATCTTTACAAAGAAAAAATATATGTTCGTTGAATATATCGGGAACTACTTATGTATTTTGATAGACCAAAAATCGAGTTTTATTTGATTTGATTTTGTAATTTTAAAAAAACTATAATACGTGTATATGATTTGGTTTTGAATTTTTGATTGCATGCTTTAACGCTCATTATTAAAAATATAAATTAAAAAAAAAAAATGGATACCTCATCTTCTACATTTCTCTTTTCCTTAAGATAGAGAAAATTAGTCAAATTCATTGGCATTTTAGCTCCAATTAATCTAACAACAAAATCACATATTTTAGCCCTATGATTCATAAGGAGCCCTTTGACTGAGTTTTTCATGATTTTACAGGGGTATTTTGGTCTCTACAGATATTTATCACATGTATTAAAACACAAGTATATTATCAATATCATGAGTTAGAATTCACTAGTTATA
>NW_025884685.1:0-1424 GCF_002878395.1 Capsicum annuum
AACACAATGACAAAATTGTCTAATTCTCATTCAAAACCAAATTAAACCCCAAATTTACGAAATTAAGGTACGTAGCTTGTTTATTTATTTGATACAACACTTGATACAACTGTTCACATATCTACACTTGTTTAAGTAGGTGGTAAAAAGCCTATGGAGAGACTTTAAACACTGCTCTTAGGTAATGTCATAATTTTATTTTTTTTGATGTAATTGGTGCACAAAAGTCTATTAAACATTGTTTTTAAGTAAATACATAAATTTATTGATATTGTTGGTGTACAAAAGTTAACTAAGCACCATTTTAAGTAATTATATTTTGGATTTATTGGTGCACAAAAGTTAATTAAACACCATTTTTGTGTAACTTCCTAATTTTGTGACACGATTATTGCACAAAAGTTAATCAAGGTCCACAATTAAGTGTCACACCCTTTTTTTTTAACTCCAAAATGATTTGTTTTAAGGTTTCGAAAGGGTTTTTATTATTAACATGAAAAAATAAAGATTTGTTTTGAAAAAAATTATTTTTATATTCAAAACTCAGAGTTGCCACTTGACATAATTCGGTGTGCCAAGTCACCTTTGGAAAATCCTTTTCAAAACGATTTGACTCTTTAAACTGGTTTGCGAACAGAGATTCCGGCTAAGGAATTCTGTTGACCGAGGGAAAGGTGTTAGTCACCCCCCAATCCCGTGGTTCGGCCACAATCGCTTGGTAGAACGTATCGACTAATTTGACACTACGAGTGTACAAACAACAAAGGAGAACCTAAAGAAATCAAACAAACAAACCAAATAAAACAAATAAAAGTATAGTGTTCAGTCCAATTATACAGTTCCAAAATAAAAATGCAAAAATAAATCCTATCTAACCTATACTAATCCTAACTACGCTCCCAGACTTTACCCGATGCCTTGGGCCTTCCTCACGAATGTCTTCCGCCAACATATTACGTCTGGGTATTCCCCGGTGAATAACTACAATGTGTCTCAGGGCATTCCCCGGCTAAATGATACATTCGATCCAAAAGCAATAAAACCAAACCATTCAACATGCATTTCAAGCATTCAATAATTCAACGAGCAAAATACTTATTCCTAAATATTTGCCTACCCGAACCTACTTTTAGCTATTCATTCGATGGCCTAATCATGATGCTATCCAATTCAACAATATTTAGTAATGAATCAAAATAAACAACCTTCGACTTATTCAATTATCAATTTTCGATCCCGACCCCCAAATTCATTCTTAATGATTAAACCAATTCTATACACATTTCATCCATCAAGTTTTCAACTCCAAATTCAACATCAAACAAACAAACAAACAAAGAGGATTCAAATTTCCAATCAACAAAAAAAAGAAAATGGAAGAACCGAACCAATGAGACCAAGTTTTCGACGAGCTGAGACAACAG
>NW_025884686.1:0-3744 GCF_002878395.1 Capsicum annuum
AAGCCCAACTATTTGTAGTTGGATGTTGAAGTCGCCGAGGATTAAAATGAGAAATTTGCAGAATAGTTGGTTGGGAGAGAGTTGAGAGAAGCTGTCGAGAGAGAAATGAGAGACAGGTTGATTGGATTGAAGAAGGGAACTCGAAGCCCAACTATTTATCGCCGGAGGTAGAAGTCGGCGGGGGTTGAAGGGAGAAAAGAGGGCAACTCGAAGCCCAACTATTTCTCGCCGGAGGTAGAAGTCGTCGGGGGTTGAAGGGAAAAATTTTGCAGAACTGTTGGTTGGGAGAAAGTTGAGAGAAGCTGTTGAGAGAGAGGAGAGAGTGGTTGATTTGGATTGAAGATGGGTGTGGGTTGGGTTGATTTGTATTTTTGAAAAGATTAGAAAGTTTTGAAAATATTAATCAAGTCCATAATTAACTTAATCAAGTTTTTTAATGATGTTTGACCCTATCTGTTGGTCAATGTCACCAATCATTCATTCAAGACTTAAAAGACACCTTTCCTTCAATTTTCTCAAGTAGCATATTTAAGTATTAAATTACAAAATATAGCAATATTTTTATCAAATTACATTTTGTAGCATATATATTTGTATTTTTGTATCAACAGTTTGCAAAAATATAAAATACATATCGATGCAGTAAAAATCATATGTATTTGTATTTTTGTAGCAACAGCTTGCAAAAATACAAAACACAACTTGCTATATTATGTAATTATGAAACTGTTGCTATGAAACTCATAATTAAGGGAATAAGTATCTTATTTGCAAAAATACAAAACACAACTTGCTATATTATGTAATTATGAAACTGTTGCTATGAAACTCATAATTAAGGGAATAAGTATCTTATTTCGGAATTTTGCCCCCAAAAATGCTACATCACTAGATACCACTTGTTACATAAATACTGCATTTTTTCCACAGAATTTACTCCAATAGTGTACTCGTGCAACATGCTACATCACTAGATACCACTTGTTACATAAATACTGCATTTTTTCCACAGAATTTACTCCACTGCATACACCTACCAGCATACTTTCTCCGTTTCAATTTGTTTTTTGGTAACTTGACACAAAGTTAAGAAAGTAATTAATGTGTAGTGTTAAACTAAAAGTATATAAAATGTATCAAAATATCCATTTGTTGGCCACGCCTAAATTAGAATCAAAGAATAGTCAAAATAAAAAAGATGTATTCTTATTAAAATGAACTAAAAAGTTTAACGAATAAATTGAAACGGCGGGAGTACCAATTCAATTTCAGCTGATTTGATTATACCCATAAAATAAAAATACAATTTTGATTTCGAAATTCTACAGAACCAGAATTATAAAAGCACATGATTACTTCTGTTGACAATAAAGAAAACAAAGTAAGTAAAATAGTAAAAGTAGAAATAGAAGATGAATTACCTGAGGATGAAGTTGTGAAGTGCTCCTAAAGTTATTTAATGGCTAATTCAATAGTACTCTTAATTATTTGGGATGAATTTCTGATCAGTACACGCGTAAATAGTCTAATCCAACATCACTCTAAAGGTCACAGCACATTGAATAAATTGGATAAATTCCAAGGAAATAAGTGATTTTTTTTTCTTTTTTTACTTTTACGTATTCTCTCTCATTGGATAGTAATTAAACGATATTATTATAACATGTATATAGTGTGGAAGTTGACAATGGGGTAGGGGTGGTGGGGAAGGAGGCTATGGAATGAGGTGAAGCAGCACTGGTAGAGCCAGCAATATAGCAAAATATGTATATATTTTAATTTCTTTTTAATTATGGTAAGAGTGTAACTGTTATTGTCATTTAATTTTTGTATGTAAAATTAATTATACGCTCATAACTGCTACTGCCATTTAATTTCTATGTCACCAATTTTCTGGTGATGGATTTGTATCCGATCACCCTTTTCCTAAAATGGCTCCGCCTGTGAGATAAAAATAAAATGCATTGGAGGATGGAGGCACCATCATTAATATAACACTTCTTTCAATGGAATTTCTGGAAATAATTAAGGGAAGTGAATATTAAGATAATTGGGTAAGATAAAAGTATACTTCATATACCTCACTGTAACATCACAGAATATCAAATAATGGCTAAAGTTAATAAAAGACTTTGAGATATAAAAATGTGAAAGTAAAGAGAGACTATTTACTTACCGTCAAACTTACAGAATAGGAAAGGACACAGTATCACCCTTTCCCTTTTGCATGCAATCTTTAAGTTTACAGTTATTTGATGAAAGCTTACAAGATATATCATTATCAACTATAACATTCTGATAAATGCATGTGCATGTCAATATTAAGTAATATGGGAAGTTTTAAATTTCAAAACGCATGCAATTCTTGAAGAAACTTATACCAAAAACTTGTCAAATTCAATCCATAATAACATTAATTAATACCTTTAACATTCATTCACCTAGAAAAATAGTGGTTCTGCTTAGTAAAGGGCAGTCCGGTGCATTAAAGCTATCACTATGCACGGTATCCTGGAAAGGTTCCTACCACAAGAGTGTATTGTATATAGTCTTACCTTGCATTTCTGCGAGAGGCTGCTTACTGCTAAGTAAGTGTATATGACAATCTAGTTAATGCTTGTTCTTGTTACGGCCAACAGGCTTTGTTGACTCATAAATATCAGCAATTGGTCGAAACTTTCGTTTATTCACGCAGCCATTTTTGTCCATCATTTCTCCATCTGAATTCACCTCTGGATAATATTTTAATCTGATAATAATCAAGTTAAAAACAAGTAAATTAGAGACTGATGGAATGTGTACCTTAGTCAAAAAGAAGAGTCTATAAATTAAAACATGAGATCATATCAGGTAGCAAATAATACACTTACATTTTTGCATTCTTTTTGTTAGTTCTTTGACTGATATCAGTATTCGGAATTTTTCCCGCTGGGGAACTCCAATTATATTCATCTTCAACCGGTGAGAGCCTATCAGTACACTTTAAAGCAAGGAAACTTGATCAGCTATAGTTCAACAACAACAAAAAAAAAAAAAGCTAACAAGTGATAGTAATAAGAAAATAAAGAGAAGGCCATGCATGAATAATATTCACCTTGTAGAGGTCAATGATGGAACGAAATTTTATCTTCTTCTTCTTCGATATTATTCCTTGCTGCACATGGTGGCCTTCTTCATCTCTAACCAGAAGTTTCGAGCCACTTTCGGCATCATTATCCTTTAAGATATACGTATAATGATTCACACATATCAATATATACGTTATGTTTGAGAGAAGGGAAGGAAAAGGAAGAACAAATTCAAATGATTTTGGGGCCAATAACTGAGTCGCAAAACCAAGAAATATTGAATAATCTTAAATTATACGTACAGAATATTCTTTGAAGACCCATTATATTATACAGTAACCTTCAATGATGATATTTAGCACTAGCTAGTACTAATCGTCGATCACAAAAATGAGATGATGAATCTGCAAGCTTTACCATGAAAATTACAAAATCCCTTCAAATAAAACATTTCAAAATAGGTTTTTAATAAAGGAAATACATTAGAAAAAAAGCCATGTTGAAAACAATGAAGAAAAAAAGCTTTAACAAGATTATCATCAGTGAAAATATATAGAAATTTTACTGCCTAAAATTCATAATAACTCTATTTACCAAATACTGATGTCAATTAAGTATTCTCTTTCTCTTTAAACGGAAAATGGAGAATCTATGTATATATTGGTAATTAACCTGA
>NW_025884687.1:0-2983 GCF_002878395.1 Capsicum annuum
GTGACTTGAGCTGCGAAACCTTATCATCCAGTGCTCGAAGAGCGTCTTTCTTAGCCTGTTTGGTGTCGTAAACTGTGGTTGCTTTCTTTTCTAGCTTGTCTTTGTGTAGAAGTGAACCATCCCTTTCAGTTGACAAGCAGTCAATAGCAACTTCTCTACACTCGCTACCATTTTCAGTTTCAGCAACACAGCATCTTAGTGCTGCCTCTGGATCTGGTTTTGCCGACTGTGAATTAGATGAAGTGCTTTCTTGATCGAAGGATCGTGTTTTATCGTTGAATCTTCCATCAGACAATGTCATTCTGCTAGATTTTTCGGAGATACATTCAACTATATCTGATTCCTCCTGGTCCAGTGGACTGCTCAACACCTCAAGCTCTTTTGTCTTGTTATTCTTCGTATCACCCTCGTCAAATCGACTAACATGCTCTGGAGAAACATGCTCTTGTTCCTCGGACCATGTTTTTGCCCTTGAACTTGACGAGCTTGGAGTGATCGTAGTTTCTGTTTGTGAGATAGTCTTCTGTTGATCATATCCATTGCAAACAGCTGCCTCAGTTATCTCCCCACTTTTAGAATCCTCACTATCTTGAGAGATCCTAACCGAGTAGCTTGTTGGATCCACTCTCTTAGTGTCAAGTTTGGCTCGGAACGTGTTATAATTGTCAGATAAGTTTCTTGGCTGAATGTTATCACTTTCGACAAAGTAAAGGACAGTTCTTTTCTCTTTTAGCTTCAACTGTCTGTCTCTGCTACCTCTCGGACTGATAGATTTTCCAGGTGATGGTCGTGTTTTCTCTTTCGTTCTGCTCGGGGACTTCACAGGAAGAAACGCAGATGAAGGGTTGTCATACAAGAGGAGGTATGGTTGCAAATATTGATGTCTCAACAGCTCGGCAGCCTATAAGTATGAGGTAAAAAAATATATCAAGATGAATCTCAATTTAATACTCCCTCCATTTCATTTTGTTTTTCTGGTTTTGATTTGGCACGAAGTTTAAGAAAGAAAAGAAGACTTGAATCCTATGGTCTTAAAATAAAGGTATGCAGAATGTATCAAAATGTAATTTGAGTTTTTGATCTTTAAACATGCCACGTAGAAAGTTAGAATTAAGGAGTTGTTGTAAAAGGAAAGAAACATTCGCTTTTAAACGGACTAATAAGGAAAATAAGACTTAACAGATTGAAACGGAAAGAATAACATTTGAACATATGTAGCTCGCACTCACTATAGGTCGGTATTCTGGTGTTTTCCTTAGCATGATTTTTATTATCTGTTTCTTGCAAGAATTAAATCCGCTTTGTCAACTGACTGATTTGTTATACTAGTGGCGTGCTGAGAAGGAAGATACTGACAAGGTGGAGGAGTATATAATCGGAAGTGGTGAGAACAAACCACGGTTTATTTTGTTGATAAGTCCAGTTTTGTCCTGTTGGATTTACATTGTCACTATATCATATAGAAGATATCAGGATAAAGAACTTCCCTTCTTTTTTTTTTTGCGTAACAAGTATAACTTTTCGAGGTATTGTTTACGAAGTTCAGATAGCTTAAAAATCAACTTACAGAAGCTTTAAACGGGGGGATTTGCAGCAACGTCAAACATACAGTATCCTAAAATTACATTAAAGTGTTAGTATTAGGCACATGATGTAAAGAGCCGAAATACATTGCTTCATCAACATTCTTATTTCTTACCAAGTGACCATATATCAGATTTATAGCCATAGGGTATGCCGGCAAGGAGCTCAGGGCACATGTCGTTTGGTGGGCCAGATACCTATTACATGAAATTTGTTCCAAAATTAAGGATTAGTTGTACAACTCGACGTCTTTTTCTCAAATGCATTAAGCTAGGTGCTATGGCGACAGGAGCTTTGTAATATGATGAATACCACTATATTTTTTTTGATAAAAAGAAAGATGACCACCACAACATTTTGGTACCTATGACCGAAAATATAAGCAAATTTTAAGTTTTCTCGGTCTTGGAGGGAGAAGGGATTTCTCTCTTACTAATTAGATATGCTGAATCGATTGTTAGGTGACAATAGATGGTCGAAACTTACATGTAAGTAAGAGGTTCATTTTTCCGCAATAGAAATTCATACCGAGGAAGCAAGGCCTTCTGCATCTAGCAATTTTCCAAATCCAAAATCACCTGTGACAATCAAGTGAATTGTAAGGATAGTAAAGAAGCAAAGACGACCCAATTAAGTAATTGTTCGGGCATTCTTACCTAACCTGATGTCGTTGTCCTTTGTGATGAATATGTTACATAACTGAATTCGAAATAGTTCACGTTAAAAACGTTTCTTTCTTAGAAGGCTTTTCTATTTCACCGATTACAGCAAGTTTTTACCTTGAGGTCTCTATGATGAACGCGGTTGGAATGCAGATGCTCCAAAGCTAACAATAGATGAGTCAGCCATTTGCAGAGTTTCTATAATAGCAGGAAAAAAACAACATAAAAACACGCAATTTTTTAAGCTACCGGGTAGGCACAGAGTAGCTTCATAAGTATTGAAATCGCATTTAACTACCTCTTCCGGGAAAAGTGCTCCTCTAGAATTCCTCATGACCTCCGCCCTGAACACGGGGAAAACAAATCGCCACCATCCTCAGATTACACCACAAAAGAAGTTCTATCATCATCCTATTCATTTCTTTATTTTCAACCTCATTACCCCTTCTATCGTTCTTGGTACGAGGGAGTATTTATGAAATCTGAGGTCTTTCATTCTCCAGATACCTGGATGTGCTTACAACACAGGCTGAAAACAGCCACGATCTTGGAAAAAGGCTGCGCTCTACAAACACAGGTTAGCCATATTTTACGACAAAATATAGTCGGTGACAATGATGAAGAATTTTACTTAACAATTGTTTTCCCATCCCTCGTTTAGTGGCTCCTTTTGTTCTTTATCCTTATCTGTCCTTATAGGTACACATTTAAAATGTTAGCAAAATCAGGGATAATCA
>NW_025884688.1:0-1177 GCF_002878395.1 Capsicum annuum
AGGTATTAATAGACGATGGATCTGGTGTGAATATTTTTTCCCTCTCCACGTTGGTCCAAATGGTCTATGATCTGGGGAAAATTCATCAAAGCCACATAAATGTGAGAGCATTCGATGGGGGGCAGAGAGATACCATAGAGGAGATTGATTTGCACATCTAAATGGGGCCTGCTGAGTTTAAGACTAAGTTTCATGTTATGGATATCCATCCTAGCTACAACCTATTTTTGGAAAGACCGTGGATACACGGGGCAAAGGCAATTTCATCACCTCTTCATCAATTATTGAAGTTAATTTGGAAAGATCATAAAGTAGTCATCCAAGGAGAAAGAAGTCGAGCGGACCGTCCCAATGGTTATGTGCCGGTGATTGAAGATGTTCCAAAAGGTAGCAGTTTCTATACAGTAGAAATTGTAAATACTGCGGAAAGAGATTTGACACCTAAAATATCAATGCCTTCGGTCTACAAAATAATTGCAACTGTGATGTTAAGAAATGGGTTTAAACCTGGTCGAGGCTTGGTCAAGAATTTTACAAGGAATTATCGAGCCTATTGTGATCCCAGA
Source organism: Capsicum annuum (assembly GCF_002878395.1). Taxonomy (NCBI): domain Eukaryota; kingdom Viridiplantae; phylum Streptophyta; class Magnoliopsida; order Solanales; family Solanaceae; genus Capsicum; species Capsicum annuum. The sequence goes on from NW_025884688.1 coordinate 567, forward strand.
GAGAAGCTCTAAGCATGGGTTAGGGTATCATCCTACCAGAAAATATAAGGTTGAGGATGAGCCAGAAAAGATTCTGTTTAGGCCCTTGCTCCTTTTCCAGTCATTTCCCGTATGAGAGATGTCAGATAATGATGGTCTTGGGGATGGGATAGGAGATTTGTTTGAAGGATGCAATGTTGTACCAGAAGATCTCCCAGAGTCCAGCGGGGTGAAGCAGATTGGGCCAGGGGAGGCTTCGCAAAATTTGACCTCCACTCCACTCATAACTCATCACCCGTCGTGGTAGATGAAAGGGCAATTACTAATAGTTTTGAAATCGGTGATGATACGGAGAAGGCCCCGTGATCCACCTTTTATATCTCAAAACTTTATTTTTGTATCTTACTGCTTTCAAAAAAGGCGGGGGCTTGTATTTGTGCAAGTCATAAGCCATGGTGTTGTAATTATTTCTCAAATTTCAATGAAAAGGCCTTCATTTATTTGAAAAACTATATTAGTTCTAAAACGCTCCTAGTCATATGTTTTGTTATTTTCTTATCATCTAACTTAGTTTATTTGTCCATTTTAGTAACAGTAGCTTAAAACCTACCAATATTGTGTCATGTCAAAGC
>NW_025884689.1:0-1673 GCF_002878395.1 Capsicum annuum
TTGTCATTGTTATATCCTTGTTGTTGTTCATCTTGTCTTCATATTGTTGTTGTTAATCTTACTTTGGATTGGCTGTTTCGGTGTTAAAACACACCCTTTATCTCATCATTGTTGTTGTTATTGTTGAATTCAAGTGTGGTCTCTAAACGGTCCTTGAATCTTCGGATTTGTGGACTGTTTTGAGTGTGTTTTCTTGTCTTCTTGATAATTCTGGTATCATCAAGGTTTGTGTTATTTTTTGTGATGAAAAGTATACACAAGGCCATAAGTGTGCATTACCTAAACAGATGTTTGTGTTGGAATTAAAAGAATACATGAGTAGTGAGGATGAAGTAGCTGTAGGAACAGTGGTTGAGTTGTATGACACAAATTCTGATGAGGTAATTGGATCATCTGCAGAAAACCCTGTGATTTCATTATGTGCTCTAAGTGGGATAGAAGGTGCTCAGACTATTCATGTAGTTGGTTATCACAAGACCAAACCAGTACAAATTTTATTAGATAGAGGTAGTACACATAACTTCATTGATGTTGGATTTGCAAGGAAGTTAGGATGTCAAGTGGATTCTAGCTAAGTTAGTTATGTGAGTCTGCGAAATAATTCATTAGAAGCCACTACAGGTGTAGTAAAGGGGTTCCAGTGGATGCTTCAGGGTACTACTTTTGTTTTTGATCTGATAGCTTTTCCTGTGGGAAAATATGACATTGTCTTGGGAGCTCTGTGGATGAAAACTCTGGGACCAGTGACTATGGATTTCAATGAGTTAACTATGTCCTTTCACTTCCAAGGGAAATTCCATCTGCTGAAAGGAGTTTCTGAGAAATGTAGTATGACCAGTTCTAAAGCTATGAATAGGTTGAATGATGACAAATATCAATTGTTCATGCTGCACCTAGTCAATGCCTCTGTAGGTGGTCAGATACAGGATCAGTTATATGCTCTACAGATGACTAAGGATGCAGTTCTATCAGAACCTTTAGATATTTTACTTGATCACTACCATGAATTAATTGCGGAACCAACTTCCCTACCACCTTCTAGAGGTCCATTTGATCATAGTATCCCACTGCAACCAGGCTCCAAGGCTGTTTTTATTAGACCTTACAGGTATCCTGCCATAAAAAAGGACATTATTGAAAAACTAATGCAAGACATGCTGCAGCAAGGTATCATTCATTACAACAATAGTCCATTTTCTTCACCTATGGTCTTGGTTGGAAAAAAAGATGGAAGTTGGAGATTGTGTGTAGACTACAGAGAGTTAAATTAGAAGACTGTGAAGGACAAGTTCCCCACCCCATTATTGATGATTTGTTGGATGAGTTAGCAGGTGCAGTCATTTTTTCAAAAATTGATCTTAGGTCCGGTTATCACCAGATCAGGATGGTTGCTTTAGATGTTCACAAAACAGCCTTCAAAACTCACATGGGTTATTATGAATATTTGGTCATGCCTTTTGGCTTAACCAATGCTCCCTCAACCTTTCAAGGACTCATGAATCATCTATTCTTACCTTTTTTAAGGAAATTTGCTTGAGTCTTTTTTGATGATATTCTTGTATATATTAGAGGTGTACAAGATCATGTGGAGCATTTACAACAAGTATTTGATGTTATGGTTCATAACAAGCTTCTTGCAAAGAGATCCAAATGTGTTTTTGGTGTTTCCAAGG
>NW_025884690.1:0-1500 GCF_002878395.1 Capsicum annuum
TTTTTCTAAGTGTAATGAGACTTAGAGTCATTTTAGCTGGCAACCTTCGGGATACAACTTCTCGACCTTCCCGACGTCCGTTTTTGGATTTTCTTGTTGCGTTCGATGGGGCAAGGTTGTAGTACGTCTCGGAAGAGTTTCAGAATTTTTGGACAAGCCTAAGGCCCCGTTTGGTTTTCGATCCAGTGGTAGCGCGCGATTAGCCCGCGCTGCCTGCTGGATCACGTGCAATAGACCACAGCCTGTGATTGAGCAGGAGGCGCCTGCTAAATTGCGATGCACTAAGGCCCGCGGCGCCTGATGGATCGCCCCAGGCCTTTTTCAGTGAATCCTCTGGGAAATTAACGGCAATTTGGTAATTTTCCAATCCCCTATCAACTTAAACACGAGATTAAACTCCCCAATACCCATATCATTCATATTTTCACCAAAATTTCCCAAGAACCCTCATAAGGGTTTCAAAATAAAAATTCAAGCAGATCAAGATTTGACCGTGGGTTTCCAAAATTGATTGCATATTCAGAATCCCCAGAATGTGGGCTTCAATAAACATCCCTTTTCTTTCGAAACAGAGGTACATGGGGTTATCCAAAAATCTTATGGGTCTAATTTTATGAACATGCATGCTTTTAAATGGGGGTTTTCAATAAAATACTAATAACTTGCTTTTATTATGATTTCTAAGTTATTTTTTCTAAGGTCATGGGAGTTGTTTGCCTATATACTTCAATGGTTGAAACCATGCATATGTGATTTGAGATTTTCCATGAAAGTTTGATAATTATGAATGATAAATTGTTTTCAAATTCCCATGATAATGTTTCAATACCCCATATTATATTGTGACCAACAAAACAGAGCATGAATTTGAAATAATTATTGTCCACTACTTGTAAATGATGAAACATCTTGATTTTTACATGATTATGCATATGTTGATGTGATATTGATGACTTCGAAGTCGGGTATGACGATACCCTCCAGAATATGATACGTAATTGAAACAAATGAAATTTGAATGCATTGATTTTCATGAGATAGGTGGGCACCCGAGGAAGGCGTTTGAGTGTAAGAGCTCATTGCTAGAAACCGTGTTTGAGTGTAAGGGCTCATCGCAAATTCTCAATAACTATAACATAATCAATCTCATTTGCCATTACTAGCCCAAGTTACCATGGTTCGCAACATGGTAATTTAAAAATCCAAGTTAATGAGAAAAAAGTTATAAACTTGTATAGGGAAACCATTAGCATAACTTATAGCTCATAGCATAACATCGACGTATAGCATGTCTGGCCAAGCATTAAATAAATTTTAAGTCCTTTTGTGACCATCATTCTTGAAATATTTAGTGCTATTGAGAAATTCGCTCGAACTATGCACAAATGTAGATTCCAGTTTGCAAATTTCTCTTTAAGAGGCTCTTTCAATCAAAGTATTACTAGCTAGGTATGCAACGTTGAAACTATATTTTCTGGAGAGTTAAAATGCTTTTATTAC
>NW_025884691.1:0-1181 GCF_002878395.1 Capsicum annuum
CCCTTGAGTCCAATGTTGGTACCCTTGAGGCTGCTGCTCTTGAAGGGCTGGACGAAGTCAAAGCTAACTTGTTCGAGCAAAATGAAGAGCACAAGGAGGGGCTGACCAGCTTGGAACTCAAGCTCACGGAAGCTTTATCAGCGCTACACGAGGAGTTTGGGGCAAAACTGTCCGAGGTGATGTTGGGGCAGTTCGCTTTGCAGGAGGAAGTTTCTGATTTGAAGCAACAACTGGAAGCAGCCCGTGTTGGTGGAAATCGTGGTTCCGTGGCTTACTATGATGCTCGTATTGAGGCTCCTAAACCCAACGTGTTTAAGGGTGATAGGAACGCTCAAGACGTAGAAAATTTCATATGGCAATTGGAGTCCTACTTTGATCACGTCAAGATTGTTGACGGGGCAGCAAGGATCTGCATTGCAACCATGTACTTCAGTGACGTCGCAATGTTGTGGTGGCGTAGGAAGAAAGTAGACATGGAGAGGGGTCTTTGCACAATAACTGATTGGGATCAGTTTAAGGATGAGTTGAAGGAGCAATTTTACCCTCAAAACGTTGTAGATGAAGCTCGACGGAAGTTGAGGGAACTTAAACAAACTTCTTCCATTCATAACTACGTGAGGGAGTTTACGAAACTCTCACTTCTTGTGAGGAGTTTCAGCAGCGAGGATTTGCTATTCTTCTTTCTTGATGGCCTCCAAAATTGGGCCAAACAAGAGTTGAGGAGGCGCAACGTCAAGACCGTGGATGAAGCCATCAAAGTGGCGGAATCCTTGACTGATTTTCATGCTGATTATGCAAAGGTGAAGGATAGTCGGAACAAGCCCATTGCTGCCAAGGGAGATCGTGGGGACAAAGGTAAAAACAAGTTTGTTCCCAACAAAAATCGTGAGTTCAAAGGCGAACGCAACCAGCCATCATTATTCCGCAAGAACTACGAGGAGAAGAAGAAAGGTGTAGCTAACCACGATAGCGGCTGCAACCTTTACGGGGATACATCTCACTTTGCAAGATCTTGTCTTTCGTTGAGTAAGTTAGGAGCGATGGTTGCAGCAACACGGAGGGATCAAGCTAGTGCGCAAGCCGGAAGTTCCGGGGAGCTAGAAGCACAAGCTGCCAATTCGAAGAAAGGAAAGGGACATGCCGTTGGTTTGTTCAACCACATGGCTTTGTTCAACCACATG
>NW_025884692.1:0-2321 GCF_002878395.1 Capsicum annuum
TCACATATCAATCATGTTATTCTTGTTCAAAGATGACCCTTGAAAAATGAACTCTAAGACTTGATGGATTCAAAAACTCTTAGCTTGCATCAGTCTAAGTGACTCATATGAGCATGCTTAAGACATCGCAAGCTATCCTATCGCTAGGATATTCATTGTAAGTCATGCACTAAAATGCTGCTCATAGGATAGAAGGTTTTATACGTAGGAAAACTTATTCACTTCCTAGCTTAAAAATATGCGAGGTATTACAATATCTCCCCCTTGGGAACATTCGTCCTCAAATGAGAATTTACTAAGAGGGGATACAAGACAACCAAACATGAACTGAACATGAAGAACTGAAACTTGATCTAATGACTCAGATTCTAAACATATTGAACTCGTGCATATCTGATGCACGGACAACTGATACATGAATGCATGACTCAGTATGCAACGATTAATAGGTACCAAGTTTATATTAGAAACATGAACATGAAATTGAATAAGCTTAAGGAGAACTGTTACCTTGAGCTTGATCTGAATTGGCGGGAAAGAGGTGAGGATACTTGGTACGCATATCTGCTTCTGCTTCCCAAGTAGCTCCCTCATGAGACTGATTTCGCCAAAGAACCTTAACTAGAGGGACTTCTTTGTTCCTCAATCTACGAGTCTGATAATCTAAGATTTCGACTGGAATCTCTTCATAAGAGAGGTTGTTCTGAATGTTGATGCTCTGAATAGGGACAATAACTATTGGGTCACCTAAGCACTTCTTGAGCAAAGAGACATGGAAGACTGGATGGACTGAGGCTAGATCTGAAGGCAACTCAAGCTCATATGCTACCTTGTCGAAGCGACAGAGAATTCTGAAGGGACCGACATATCGGGGACTGAGTTTCCCTTTCTTGCCGAACCTCTTCACTCACTTCATGGGAGAGATCTTAATATAGACATAGTCATTGACCTCGAACTCGAGAACCTTTCTACGAACATCTGCATAAGACTTCTGTTGGCTCAGAGCAGCCTAGAGTCTCTCTCTGATCAACTGAACTTTATCTAAGGCGTCGAATACTAAGTCAGGACCTATGCCTGAGGTCTCTCTAACTTTAAACCAACCAATCGGAGATCTACATCTCCTACCATAGAGAGCTTCGAATGGAGCCATCTGAATACTAGAATGATAGCTATTGTTGTATACAAACTCAATCAAAGGCAAGTGATTATCCCAACTTCCCTTGAAGTCAATTGCATACGCCCTTAGCATATCTTCAAGAGTCTGAATGGTCCTCTCTGCTTGACTATCTATCTGAGGATGAAACGCTGTGCTGAGATGGACTTGGGTACCGAGACCCTTTTGGAACGCTTTCTAAAAGTGAGAGGTGAACTGGGTACCTCTGTCTGAGATGATAGATAGTGGAACACCATGTAACCTGACTAACTCCCTGATATAGAGTTTGGCATAATCCTCATCGGAATAAGAAGTACGAACAGAAAGAAAATGAGCTGACTTGGTCATTCTATCTATAATGACCCAGACTGAATCATGCTGATGACGAGTTCTAGGCAAACCCATCACGAAGTCCATGTTAACTTCTTCCCACTTCCAAGTAGGAATGGTGAACTCTTGCATGGAACCACTAGGTTTCTGATGCTCTATCTTAACCTGCTAACATGTAGAGCACTTAGCCATAAACTCTGCAACATTCTCTTCATCATACTCCACCAATAGAGCTCCCGCATGTCGCGGTACATCTTAGTGGCCCCTGGATGAATAGAGTATCGTGCACCATGCGCTTCTACAAGAATTCGCTGCCTCAATTCATTTACACCTGGAACACATAGATGACCCTGACAACGAAAAACACCATCCCCTCATTGGGAGAAAACCTCAACTTTTTGATTCTGAACTGACTCTTTGAGCTTGACAAGGCTAGGATCCTTGTCTTGCTTCTCTTTCACCTTCAAAACTAGAGATGACTCTAAACTACTGTGAACACATACACCACCCTATGAAGAATCGACTAAGCAAACGCCTAGTCTGGTAAGCTGATGGATCTCTTGAGCCATCTTTTTCTTGCTACTCTCAATGTGAGAAATACTACCCATGGAGAGTCTACTGAGAGCGTTAGCCACAACATTGGCCTTGCCCGGATGATAAAGAACAGTCATGTTGTAATCTTTCAAGAGCTCTAACCACCTTCTCTGACGAAGATTGAGATCTTTCTGGGAAAAGACATACTATAGGCTTTTATGGTCTATGAAGACATCTACATGAAATCCATAGAGATAATGCCTCCAAATCTTCAAGGCAAAAACTACCACTGCTAACTCAAGAT
>NW_025884693.1:0-1254 GCF_002878395.1 Capsicum annuum
CATTTTAAGACCATAGATCTCACCTTGCATATTACTTGCCCTATCGTAACATTATCCACGCACAAATATGGACTCATGGAATGTTGAGCAAGAAAATTCACAATTGCCCTTTTTAGAGATAAATCACTAGTATCTTCAATATGAACATGTCACGACCCGAACTAGGGCCTAGCTGTGACGGACATCCTGATCCATGAAGGCCCGGAACGCCCTTCTCTATCTGGTATCATGCACAACATTCATATAATAAAAGAAGATTAGGAAACATAATCTGCTGCGGAAACATGGTCAGTTCTGAATTCATCATAAGTATGGAAACTGAAATCAACTACATCTGAATAACGTCTGACTCAGTCTGTGATATCTCTATTACATGAAAATTTGACAACTGTCTGAAACTGAGACTAGGCCCCCTGTAAACCAAAACTGAAATAAGTGACATAATTTGAAAAGACAGGCCTTATAGAATAGAAAAGGCTCACCACTACATAATCTGATCAGTTGTCTGAATTATCTACTGCTTATCTGGACCCCTAGAATGAACCTCAGAACCTAGAGGGAGGAGGGGGTCAATACATATTTACTGGTACGCAGAGCAAATCCAAAATAACAATTTATATTCAACATATATGAGAGCAATGTTAAACAGTTCACAAACGTATAATATAGTAAGAAATCACAGGGGCATTTTATAAGACTGTAAAAACCATCACGACTCTGAGAAATCTATATTACTTCTGTGTTAGGTGGTATACCCTACAACTCTGAAAAATTCCATGGGCTATATGAAAACTGCCATTAACTCGAAAGCGAAGCCCCCAACCCAAGTATGCCGCAGCGTACTATAATAATCTACCTGTATCGTCAAATACGGTTTCAGGCTAAGAGTTACTTGAACTCGCGCCTTCTTTGGGTAACCACCTAACCCTCTTTAAGCCTCTTTTTAAAACTCTATCAAAACATACAGTCTCTGAAAACATACTCTGAAAACATAATCTGTTATGTCATAAATATATATGGTATCGTCATACCATTGACTTGTAAGTCACATCTCTGAGCCATTATTAGTCTGTCATAAAATCTCTATTTTCAAAACACAAGTTTTGGGACCACAATTTCAATAATTCAATTCAAAAGGAATCTTTCTCAAACCTCATGTAAACACATGCAAGGGACTAATCTTTGTCAAGCATTTCAATAGCACAAAGTGGTCATGTCAAAGTTCTCAATTTATATGCAATTCTTTTTTTCAAA
>NW_025884694.1:0-14798 GCF_002878395.1 Capsicum annuum
TGAATCTGTATGTCAGAATCTACATCATGAAGTGATATAGCGCAAAAAGAGTGCTCAATACTTGAAATGTATTATTAGTACGTAATAGTGTAATTTAAACAGTGAACATGAACTAACTGGAAACTGAAACCGTATAAGCATTTGAATTAAATCATAACATATGACATGAGTAAGGAGGTGTAGAACAAAAGACGTAACTACTTTACCTCAATCCAAAGAGTTGAAATACTATATGAATCCTAGTATCTCTGTTTAAATTCACCCCACCAACATTTAGGCAAATTAAATATCCACATAATACTGAGTCCTCTGGATGCAAGGAGGACTCACCACGGACTGATACTGAAAGGACTGGTAGTGGTCCTTCATGGTCCGAGGACTAAATTTCTAGATATTCAGTATTTCCAGCAGTTGTATTCATATCCTTTCATTTGAGTATGAGTCTGTTGGGGATCTGTCCCAATGGCTCTCTATTCTTTGAGTTGTAGAGGCTCTGTCAGACTAAACTGTCAGTTGTGTTGTCAGACTTTCTTTCAGTATCTTGTGATTTGGACATTATATTTATAGTGTGACCTGATGAGATTTAATCCTATTGTTTGATTTAAATTCTCAAAATGAGTACTAAGTGCAGTAGTACACTCAAAGGGTTAGCTTGAGGCTACTTGTAGTCTTAAGCACCGTGTGACGTCTCGGGATAGGACTTCAGGGTGTTACAAACTTGGTATCAGAGCCTAAGGTTTAAAGAGAGTACTAGGGAGTTTGACAAGCCGCATTACGTAGAGTCTTGATCATCGGTGTGTAGCGCGCTGCAGCAAGAGGCTACGGGATATTTTAGGAAAAATCATCTCTTTCTTTCATGATCCTTCAGCTTACAGTTGTCTCTCTCTGCTATTAATTCGTGCTCTTTTGGGATAGAATATACCTCTTCGCTGAGCCAGTATCTGTAGAATCAATAACCAGGTACCTCAGCTCGCAGAACCTTTGAATGAAAACGTGTCCCATGCTGAGTTTTGGGTAGCTTTCCAGGCGCTAGCCCTGGCAGTTACTGCTAATGTCCAGGCCAATAACCAGGCTGCAGTTCCGCCCTAACAAGGAAATGATTCGGCCGCAGCCAGACTTCGGGACTTTATGAGGATGAATCCACCAAAATTTTATGGGTCTAGGGCAGGTGAGGACCGCAGTTATATCTTGAGGAGATAAGGAAGATCACACAGGTGATGCATGTTTTTGAGGAAGAGAGTGTTGAACTGGAGTCTTACAGGTTGCAAGATATTGCTTATGACTGGGTTATTGCGTGGAGGAAAAATACGGAGAAGGGTGCAGCTCCCATAACTTGGCAGGAGTTTCAAGATGCATTCTTGGACAAGTTTTTCCCGCTCGAGATGAGAAAAACGAACATTGAAGAGTTTATGAACTTGAACAGGGCTCCATTACTGTTAAGGAGTATTGCCTTAAGTTTAATCAGTTAGCCAAGTATGCTCCAGATTTGATGGCTGACCCCAGAACTAGTATAAGTAAGTTCGTGACTAGTGTGTCTGGGTACGTCCTTAAGGAGTGTACATTTGATATGCTCAACTAGGATAGGAATCTTGCGAGATTGATGACGCATGAATAATAGATAGAAGGGACACGATAAGAAAGAGAGATAGAGTGAGGGGAAACAAAAGGGCTAGATCCAAGCAGTAGGAGTATGGTCAGACCAGGTCCCATGGAGGGAACCGTCCATAGTTTTAGAGCCTTTCGTCTATACCTACACCTTCATCAGCTAGTGCTCCCGCACCTAGAGGCAGGTAAGAGCAGGAAAATAGGTCTTTTATGTCCAGATCCCAGAACAGTGTCAGTAACAGACCTCGTGGTCCTCCATGTGCGAAGTGTGGCAGGGACCATCCAGATGAATGCTTAGCCGATCAGAAGGGTTGTTTTGGTTGTGGTAAGTTGGGCCACAGACTTAGAGAGTGCCCGCGTGCTAGGCAAGAGAACAGAGATGCCCGACCTCAGGCACAGGCCACCAGTGCACCAGCTCCATTAGCCCGTATAGCTCCTCCTCAGGGTGCTTTTTCCAGTACTGCTGGCGGTCAGCGCCAGAACAGATTCTATGCCTTACCATCCCGCCAGGAGTAGGAGGATTCTCTCGATGTTGTTACTAGTATGCTCCGTGTTTTTCACTTTGATGTTTATGTATTGTTGGACCCCGGGTTGAGTTTTTCCTATGTGACACCATTGGTTGCTATGAATTTTGAGGTGACACCTGAAAAGATTCCTGAGCCTTTCCTAGTTTCTACTCCAGTAGGGGAGTCAATTATTGCTAAGCATGTGTATAAAAAATGTCCAGTTACTGCTCTTCATAGAGTCATCCTTGCTGATTTGATAGAGTTGGAGATGGTTGATTTTGATGTTATTCTGGGTATCGATTGGATTTACTCTTGTTATGCGTCTATAGACTGTCGTACCCGTGTAGTCAAGTTTTAGTTCCCTGATGAACCCATTTTTGAGTGGTCCAAAAATTCTGTGTCTCCTAAGAGTCATTTTATTTCTTATCTTAAAGCCAGAAAGCTAATTTCCAAAGGTTGCATCTATCATTTAGTTAGAGTTAAAGACACTAAGTCTGAAATTCTAACCCTTCTGTCAGTTAGCATAGTGAATGAGTTTCCCGATGTCTTTTCGAAAGATCTCCCAGGGGTACCTCCTGATAGAGAGATAGAATGTGGGATTGATCTTCTTCCCGACACACAACCCATTTCCATTCCTCCCTACCGTCTGGCACCAGCATAACTTAAGGAGTTGAAAGAGCAACTCAAAGATCTTTTAGATAAGGGTTTTATAAGGCCCGATGTCTCTCCTTGGGGTGCACTTGTCTTATTCGTGTGAAAGAAAAATAGTTCTTTGCGTATGTCCATTGATTATAGTCAACTTAAAGGTCACAGTCAAGAATATATCCTCTCCCTAGAATTGATGACCTGTTTGATCAATTGCAAGGAGCAAGTTATTTCTCAAAGATAGACCTTAGATCCGGCTATCATCAACTTAAAGTAAGAGAGTGTGATATTCCAAAGACAGCCTTCAGAACCCGCTATGGCCATTTTGAGTTTCTAGTCATGTCCTTTGGGTTAACCAATGCTCCAGCAGCTTTCATGGACCTCATGAATCGAGTGTTCAAATAGTATCTTGACATGTTTGTCATAGTATTCATCGATGATATTCTTGTTTACTCCCGTAGTGAGGATGACCATGCAAATAATCTCAGAATTGTCTTACAAATCCTTAGGTATCACCAATTGTTCGCTAAATTTAGCAAGTGTGAATTTTGGCTAAGGTCAATTGCTTTTCTGGGTCATATTATTTTCGCCGAAGGCATTTGAGTCAATCCCCAAAAGACAGAAGCTATAAAAAATTGGCCTAGACCTACCTCCCCGTCTGACATTAAGAGTTTCTTGGGTTTAGCTGGCTATTACTGTTGTTTTGTTGAATGGTTCTTTTCTATTGCACCTCTTATGACCCGGTTGACCCAAAAGAAAGTTAAGTTCCAGTAGACAGATTCCTGTGACAAGAGTTTTCAGGAGTTGAAAACTCGACTCACTTCAGCAGCAGTGTTAGCTTTACCTGATGGTACTGATGGTTTTGTGGTGTATTGTGATACCTCTAGAGTTGGTTTGGGTTGTGTGTTGATGCAGAGAGGTAAGGTTATAGCCTATGCCTCTAGACAGTTGAAACCACATGAAAAGAATTACCCAACCCATGACCTTGAATTAACTGCTGTGATGTTTCCTTTGAAAATTTGGGGACACTATCTTTATGGTGTTCATGTTGATGTGTTTATTGATCACAAAAGCCTGCAATATGTGTTTACTCAGAGGGAGTTGAACCTTAGACAGAGGAGATGGTTAAAGTTGCTAAAAAATTATGATATGAGTGTGTTGTATCACCCGGGCAAGGCCAATGTAGTGGCAGATGCCCTTAGTAGGTTGTCTATGGGCAGTGTTTTTCATGTAGAGAAGGGTAAGAAAGAATTGGCTCGTGATGTGCATAGTCTGGCTAGATTGGGTGTTAGGTTGCTTGACTCCGCCGAGGGGAATATTTTGGTGCAGAGTAGTTTCGAATCCTCTTTAGTTTCAGAAGTAAAGGAAAAGCAAGACTTAGATGCTAGTTTGGTCAGACTGAAAGAGTCAGTTAAGGACCAAAAGGTAGAGGTTTTCTCCCAAGGGGGAGATGGTGTGTTGATAATGCAGGGTAGATTATGCGTTCCGGATGTTGATGATCTGAGGCAGAGAATTATGGCTGAAACGCACGACGTGCGATATTCTATTCATCCAGGTGCTACCAAGATGTACCGTGATTTGTGGGAAATCTATTGGTAGAATGGTATGAAGAAGGATATAACTGAGTTTGTAGCGAAGTGTGCAACATGCCAACAGGTTAAGGTAGAGCACCAAAGATCTGGTGGTAAGATGTAAGAGGTTAGCATTCCTACTTGGAAGTGGGAAGAGGTGAATATGGATTTCGTGACTGCTTTACCTTTTTCGCGTCGTCATCATGATTCTATTTGGGTGGTTATAGACAGGATGACTAAGTCAGCACATTTCTTGCCAGTACATTCATCTTATTCAGCGGAGGACTATGCTAGATTGTATATCCGAAAGTTAGTCAAATTGCTTGGAGTTCCCTTGTCTATCATTTCGGATAGGGGTACTCAGTTCACTTCACAGTCTTGGAGAGCTTTTTAGAAGGGTCTTGGTACTCAAGTCTATTTGAGTTTCGCTTTTCATCCGTAGACTGATGGTCAGGCTGAGAGGACCATCCAAGCTTTGGAAAATATGTTGAGGGCATGTGCTCTTGATTTCAAAGGTAGTTGGGATGAGCATTGACCACTGATTGAGTTTGCGTATAGCAATAGTTATCACTTTAGCATCAAGATGACACTATTTGAGGCTTTGTATGGTAAAAGATGTAGGTCACCCATAGGTTGGTTTGAAGTGGGTAAAGCTACTATGATTGGACCTGATGCAGTATTCGAAGCTATGGAGAAGGTGAGATTGATTAGAGAGTTCTTAGCTGTGTTAGGAAAGTAGCGTATGAAGTTGATTTGCTTGCAGAGTTGTCAACTATTCACCCGGTCTTTCATGTTTCCACGCTTAAGAAGCATCTTGGTGATTCTGTTGTTGTAGATCCCTCGGAAAGCCTTGAAATTCAAAACAGCCTTTCATTTGATGAAATTCCGGTTGAAATCATAAATTATCAAGTTCGTAGACTAAGGAACAAATAAGTTCCCTTGGTCAAAGTTTTATGGAGAAATCGGTCAGTTGAGGGTGCTACTTGGGAAGCAGAAGCAGATATGCGAGCCAAGTACCCCCATCTCTTCTTCGTAAGTTCAGAGCAAGCCGAAGGTATTACTTTTCCTTAATTCAATCCCTTTCTAACCAAAGATTCAACTATATAGCTATTCTTGTTGCAATTTCATGTACTCTCTAGAGTACTCAAAAGTTTAGAATGACATAGATTCAATTTAGACAATTATTTTAGCTGTGCATCCTCATTTTTCTTTGCATTCCTAGATTAACTAGTGACATTCGAGGACGAATGTTTCCAAGGTGCATATATTGTAATACCGCGAGAATTTCAACCAATAGTAGAACTTAGTGATTTGGTAGTTGCATGATATAGTTTGATGAGTATTATGGCCTCAAAAGTGTCCTAGCTATTAGACGAATCAAAACATTCCTTACCGATTGAATTCTTAAGAAGGATATTGGTATAGTCAACTTCAAACAAGAATATCTCTCATTATACTATGAATTTTTGAGCTTATGACCCACCAATAGATAGATAACTGAATTAGCTTTCCAATAATACCAATTTCGCCCAAATCCGACATCGGAGCAAAAAGTTATACCTATTTTACTCCAGCATGTCTGCCTAGCAACTGAGTGACGACAATTTCTGACGGCTTGTCACATATCTGACGACTTATCAGAAAATGTCATCAGCCTTAGGCAGAAAGTCATAAATTCCAACATTTTGTGACGACATGAGCTGACCACTTGTCACATATGTGACGACATCAGCCCAATGTCGTCAGCTGTTAAATTCAGCATTTTTCAAACGGTTTTGGAGGGGTATTTTGTATTTTCACTTCACCCCATAATTCCATAAACACTTAATTCAACCTCTATTTCACCAAAATACACTCTTTTCTCTCAAATCCTCTCAAGAACCAAACCCTAGGGCCCCAACCTAAGATTCAAGATCCTTCAAAATTTCATCGTTAAATTCCAAAATTGATTCAAGAATTAGATTCCCCAAACTAAGATCTTCAAGAATCATCCATTAAAAACCCAAATAGAGTCCCAAAAGCAAGAGTTCATCCAAAGTTCATACTCTAAGGTATGTGGGGTTTGAGCAAGAACAACCCTTCCGTTCTTGTGCCCAAAAGTTGATTTTTATTTAAGTACTTGTAATTTATGAATGGAGTTATGTTCAAATTATCTTGTTTGAGGATTATGAGTTTATGAGTTATTCAAGTTGTGGATTTCATGATATTTCTACCTATTATGCTTTGATCCAAAAGTTTATATTATGATTTGCACTCTTTCTTTACAAGCTAATATTGTTGAATAATTCCAAGAATGATATTGAACATGACTTATTATTTTGAATTGACATGAGTCAAGTATTGAATTTTGAATCCAAAGATTTAGTATTGAGATTTTGAGACTATATTCATAGAAGTTTTGAGCTATTATAATCATATCCATAATGAGTTGGATTTTTATGATGTCATGATATTAAGCTTTCCTCTAGTGGATTACTTACCAAGATTTGAATCAAGATTGATATTTTGATATTGAGTTAAATTAGGAATCCATAAATTTCATATGATTTAAACTAAAAGAAATATGATTTGGTCTTCATTATAGACCCTTGAGTTATTTTAAGGTGGATTTCCTAAAAGAGTTTTGAGCTTGAGTATGGGAGTAGTATTTAACACCAAGTTGGGTATGATTCCAAGGTTTCATGCCCCAGAACTACGCGCCACCGTAGGATTGGGATTTGTGAGCCCGAGGCCGAGATAATGATCACTAAAAGTTGAGGTTCTACTCCGATGGAAAGGATAGAACAGCTCTCCCCAATGTGGGCGAGACGTTGTACTCCATGTAAGCTCACATGATTTATGTCGGTTAGAAGAAACTCCCAAGTCCATAAAAGTCCAAAGTTTCCAAATTCGAATTCCTAAGTTTATAAAGTTTTGAGTCCTTTAGATCCAAAGAAGTTCTATCCTCCTCGATAAAGAAGTATGAGTTTTGAAAGTATTGTTTAAAGATTTCTCTAGCTTATGAGTTTTGAAAATAAAAGGAGAAATTCAGATTTTTGAGTTAAGTATAATGACTCACGAGATTTATCATACATGTTTCATTATTCATGATTTATGATGTTTATATTTCAGATTTTTATTCAAGCTTTGTGAGTCATTATAGTCAGCATGCATGATTTCTATAAAGATTAATGATATTGTTTACTTAAATGCATACACCCCCATGTACTCAGTACATTCCCAAAGTGCTGACCCACATATACGTCTATGTGCTATATTGTTTCATATTGTAGGTTCAGGTGCTCAGTCCCAGCAACGTCAGTGATTTCGAGCGCCTTCGTCTACATTTCTGCAGTGGTGAATCCTCATAGTCCGAGGATCAAATTTCCAGATATTCAATATTTCCATCAATTGTATTTATCTTCTTTCATTTGAGTATGAGTCAGTTGGGGATCTGTCCCAATGACTCTCTATTCTTTGAGTTGTAGAGGCTCTGTCAGACTAGACTGTCAGTTGTGTTGTCAGACTTTCATTCTGTATCTTGTGATTTGGACATTATATTTATAGTATGACCTGATGAGATTTAATCCTATTGTTTGATTTAAATTCTTAAAATGAGTACTAAGTGCAGTAGTAGGCTCAAAGGGTTAGCTTGGGCTACTTGTAGCCTTAAGCACCGTGTGACGTCTTGGGATAGGACTTCGAGGTGTTACAAGGCCGCTCCCTAGCTAGTCTGGGGAAGCCTGATCAATTTTTGGCTAAAATCAAGCTCGAGACCCAGGCGCATCTAAAAAATCGTGAGATATAGCGTACCAATTTAGCCCAAAAGTGGCAGTTCGCGTTGTTTCGCCCGTTTGACCACCCAAATCGCCCGGCCCACCCCAATGAACCACAGTAGACACTCTCCAACATGCCTGGGGAAACCTAATCAATTTTTGACTAAAATCACACTCAACCCCCAGTCTTACATCAAAAACTGTGGGCTATAGCACACCGATTTAGCCCTAAAAAAGCCCATTCATGCTGTTTCACCAGTTTGAAACCTCAAATCACCCTGCCCACTCCATTGGCCCATACTAGGCTACTCTTCAGCTTTCCTGGGGCAGACTGATCAATTTTTGGCTAAAATCAAGCCCCTGCCCAGGCCCACCACAAAAACCATAGGCTATAGCACACCAATTTAGCCTAAAAATGGTTCATTCGCGCCATTTCGCCCGTTTGACTACCCAAATCGCTCCACCTACCCCAATGGCCCATACTAGGTCTCTCTTCAGCTTGTCTCGAGCATTCTTCCAAAATCATGCCCCGGCACCTGGGCTCACCCCAAAACCCATTTTCTATAACACACCGATTTGGCGTGACAATGGCCCATTTATGCCGTTTCACTCGTTTGAACACCCAAACTGCCCCGCCCACCCATATGGCCCACACTAGGTCACTCCCTAGTTTACGTTAGGTAACCCAATCAATTTTTGGCCATAATCTTGCCTGATCATTGGGCTCATCTCACAAACCGTGGGCTATAACACATTGGTTTAACCCTAAAATGCCCGTTCACATGGTTTCGCCCGTTTGACCACCCAAACCAGCTCGCCTACCCTAATGGCCAATACTAGGCCACTCCCCAAACTGATTGAGGCACACCGATCTATTTTCTTCCTAAATTAGGCCCATCCTCGGGACCACCCTAAGAACCGCTGGCTATTGGTCATCGATTTGACTCGAAAATGGCCCGTTGGCGCTATTTTGCCTGTTTGACTACCGAAAATGCCCTGCCCACCCCGATATCCCACACTAGGTCACTTCCTAGTCAACTTGGTGCAGTTCAATTAATTTTTTATCAAAATCATGCCTGGCCCCCAGGCCCACCCCAAAAACCGTGGGCTATAGCACATCGATTTTGCCCAAAAAATTACCCATTTGCACCGTTTTGCCCGTTTGACCATACAAATTGCCCTGCCCACCCCAATGGAACATACTAGGCTACTCCCTAGCCTGCCTGGGATAGCCCAGTCGATTTTTGGCTAAAATCATGCTCGACCCCTGGGCTCACCCTAAACACTGTGACCTTAAAATTGCCTATTCACGTCGTTTTGCTCGTTTGACCACCCAAACTGCCTTGCCCACTCTAATAGCCCACACTAGGCTGCTCCCCAGTCTTCTTGGGGCAGCCCGATTAATTTTTGACCAAAATCACGCTCGACCCCTGGGCCTACCCTGAAAATCGTGGGCTATAGCACACCGATTTGACCTATTTATGTCGTTTCGCCCATTTGACAACTCAAACAGCCCCGCCCATCCTAATGGCCTACACCAGTCCGTTCCCAAGCAAGCCTAGGTAGCCCAATCGATTTTTAATAAAAATAACGCCCGACCCCGGTCCCACCCCAAAAATCGTGCTCTATAACACATCGATATGACCCAAAAATGGTCCATTTACATCGTTTCACTTGGTTGACCACCCAAATTGGACCGCCTACCTCAATGGCCCATACTATCCCCCTTTCTAGCCTACTTGGAGCAGCCCGATCTATTTTTGGCCAAAATTAAACCTGGCCTCGAGCCCACCCCAAAAATCGAAGGCTATTGCATACAAATTTAGCCTAAAAATAGCTCTTTCGCTCAGTTTTGCCCGTTTGACCACCCAAACCACTTCGCCTACCCCAATGGCCCACACTAGGCTACTCTCTAACTTGCTTGGGGCTACTCGATTAAATTTTGGCTAAAATTATGCCTGTCCCCCGAGCCCACCCCAAAAATCGTGGGCTATAACACACCGATTTGGCCTGAAAATGTCCTGCTCACGTCGTTTTTCCTGTTTGACCACCAAAATCACCATGCCCACCCCAATGGCCCATACTATGTCGGTCTCCATCCTTCTTGGGGCAGCCTGATAGATTTTTAGCCAAAATTACTCCCGTCCCAGGGCCCACCCTAAAAACCGCGGGCTATAGCACATCGATTTAGCCTGAAAATGGCCCGTTTCCGCTGTTTCACCCGTTTGACCACCCAAACTACCCCACCCACTCCAATGGCCCACACAAGGCTGTTCCCCATCCTGGCTGGGGAAGTTTGATTAATTTTCAGCCAAAATCACGCCCATCCCCCAGTTCTACCCCAAAAATCGTGGGCTATAGCACAGATTTGGCCCGAAAATTTCTCGTTCACAATGTTTCACCCCTTTGACCTCCCAAACTGCCTTGCCTACCCCAATGGTCCATACTTGGCTGCTTCCCAGCCTGCCTGGGGTAGCCCGATTGATTTTTAGCAAAATCGCTAAAATCACGCTCGACCTCCGAGCCCATCCCAAAAATCGTGGGATATAGCATACCAATTTGGCCCAAAAATGGTCTGTTTACATCGTTTCACCCGTTTGACCACTCAAACCGCCCCGCCCACCCCAATGACCTACACTAGGCCATTTCCTAGCTTGCCTGGGGTAGCCCGATCGATTTTTGGCCAAAATCAAGCACGACCCATAGGCCCACCCCAAAAATCATGGGCTATAGCACACCAATTTGACCCAAAAAGGTCCGTTCGCACTGTTTCGCCTGTTTGACCACCCAAACTGCCCCGACCACTAAAATATCTTACACTAGGCTGCTCTCCAGCTAGCTTGGGGCAACCCGGTCAATTTTTAACCAAAATCACGCCCGGCTCCCGGGCCCTCCCCAAAAATCATGGGTTATAGCACACCAATTATGTCTAAAAAGGCCCGTTCGCGCCCGTAATGCCCGTTTGACTACCCAAACCGCCCCGCCTACTTCAATGGCCCACACATGGCCACTCCCCATCTTGCTTAGGGTTGGCCGATTGATTTTTTTCTAAAATAATTCATGCTGTTTTGCTAGTTCGACCACCCAAACCACCCTGTCTGCCCTAGTGGCCCCCACTAGGCTGCTCTCCAGCCTGCTTGGGGAAGCCCGGTCAATTTTTGGTGAAAATCACACTCGGCCCCCGGGTCCACCCCAAAAATCGTGGGCTATAGCAAACCGATTGAGCCAGAAAATGACCCGTTCGCACCGTTTCGCCCGTTTGACCACCCAAACTGCCTCGCCCACCCCAATGGCCCACACTAGGCGCTCCCCAGCCTGCCTGCGGCAAATCAATCGATTTTTAACTAAACTCACACTAGCCCCAGGGCCCACCCTAAAAAAGTGAGCTATAGCACACTTATTTGGCCCCAAAATAGCCCAGTCGCGCTGTTTTGCCTGTTTTACCACCCAAACTATCCCACCCATCCCACTCATCCCAATAGCCCACACTGGGATGCTCCCAGCCTGCCTAGGGCAGCCCGGTCGATTGTCGGTCAAAATTAGGCTCAGTCCCCGGACCCACCCCAAAAACTGTAGGCTAAAGCCCAAAAATAACCCCGTTCACGCTATTTCGCCCGTTTGACCACCCAAACCACCTTGACCAACCCAATTTCCCACTCTAGGACACTTCCTAGCTTGCCTGGAGCAGGCTGATCGATTTTTGACTAAAATCATGCCCGCCCCTTTGGCCCACCCCAAAAATCGTGGGCTATAGCTCACCAATTTGGCCTAAAAACTTCTCATATGCATCGTTTTGCCCGTTTGACCTCCCAAACCGCCCTGCCCACCCCAGTGGCCCACACTAGGCAGCTCTCCAGCCTGCCTGGGGAGTCTTATCAATTTTTAGCCAAAATCACGCTTAATGCTCCGCAAAAATCGTGGGCTATAGCACACCAATTTGGCCAGAAAATGGCCCGTTCGTGCAGATTTGCTCGTTTGACCACCCAAATCGCCCTGCTCACTCCAATAGCCTACACTAGGCTGATCCCCAGCCTTCCTAGGGAAGCCCCATTGATTTTTTGCCAAAGTCACTCCCGACCACTTGTCCCACCCCAAAAACCCTGGGCTATAACACATTGACTTGGCTAAAAAAGGGCCCGTTCTCATTGTTTCGCCCGTTTGACCACCCAAACTGCTCCGCCCACCCCAATGGCCAATATTAGGCTGCTCCCCTGCCTGCCTGGGGTAGCTCGATCGATTTTTAGAAAAAATCACCCCCGGTCCCTAGGTCCACCTTAAAAATCGTGGGCTGTAACACACTGATTTGGCTAAAAAGTAGCCCATTCGCACTGTTTCGTCCATTTGATAACCCAAACCATCCCTCCCACCACAATGGCCCACACTATGTTGCTTCTCGATCTGCCTAGGGTATCCCAATCGATGTTTTTCCAAAATTATGCCGGCCTTTGGGCCCACCCCAAAAATCATGGGCTATATAGCCCATCGATTTGGCCCAAAATGGTCCGTTTGCACCGTTTTGCCCGTTTGACCACCCAAACCGCCTCGCCTACCCCAATGGCTCATACCAGGTCGCTCCCCAGCTTTCCTAGGGAAGCCTGTTTAATTTTTGGCCAATATCACGCTCGTCCCCCTGGCCCACCCCAAAAATTATGGGTTATAACACATAAATTTGGGCCAAAAATGGCCTAATTGCGTTGTTTCGCTCGTTTGACCACCCAAACTGCCCCGCCCACCCTAATGGCCAACACTAGGCCACTCCTCAGCCTGCTAGAGGCATCCTGGTCGATTGTCGTCCAAAATAACGCCTGCCTCCAAGAGCAATTCAAAAACCGTGGGCTATAACACATCGATTTGGATCGAAAATTGCCTGTTTGCACCGTTTCTCCCGTTTGACCACCCAAACCGCCTCGCCCACCCCAATGACTCGCACTTGGCCGCTCCCCAGCCTGCTTTGGGTAGCCTAGTCAATTTTTGACCAAAATTAAGGCTGGACTCCTGGCCCACCCTGAAAACCGTGTGCTATAGCACACCGATTTGGCCTGAAAACTGCCTGTTCGCGTTGTTTCGCTTATTTGACCACCCAAACCACCCCGTCCACCCAAATGGCCCACACTAGGCCACTGTCCAGCTTGCCTGGGGAAGGCTGATCAATTTTTGACCAAAATCACACCCGTCCCCCGAACCCACCCCAAAAAACATGGGCTATAGCACACCAATTTGGTCTAAAAATGGCCCGTTCACACCTTTTCGCCCGTTTGACCACCCAAACCGCCCTGCCCACCCCAATGGCCTACACTAGGCCACTCCTCAGCCTACCTGATATAGTCCAATTGATTTTTTCACTAGAATCATGCCTGGCCTCCAAGCCCACCCCAAAAACTATGGGCTATAGCACACTGATTTGGTCCGATAATGGCCCGTTCGTGCCATTTCTCCCGTTTGACCACCCAAACTGCCCTGCCCACCCCAATGACCTATACTATATCGCTCCCCTTCCTAGGGGTAGCCTGAACTATTTTTGACCAAAATCACGCCCATACCCTAGGCCTATCCCAAAAATCGTGGGCTATAGCCCACCAATTTAGCTCAAAAATGGCCTGTTCGTGTCGTTTTGCCTATTTGACCTCTCAAACCACCCCTACCACCGCAATGACCCACACTAGGATTCTCCCCTCCCTGAGGTATCCCAGTCGACTTTTGACCAAAATTACTTTCCACCCCCGGGCCCACCCCAAAAACTGTAGGCTATAGCATACCAATTTGGCTCGAAAATGGCCCATTCGTACTGTTTTGCCTGTTTGACTAACCAAACTGCCCCGCCCACCCCAAAGGCCTACACTAGGATGCTCCCAAGCCTACCTGGGAAGCCCGATCAATTATTGGCAAAAATCATACCCTACCTCTAGACCCACCCTAAAAATCGTGGTCTATAACATACCGATTTGGACCAAAAATGGTCCATTCGCACCGTTTGACCTCCCAAACTACCCCGCCCACCCCAATGGCCCACACTAGGCTACTCCCCAGCCTATCTGCGGTAGCCTGACTGATTTTCAGTCAAAATCATGCCTGGTCCCCGGGACCACCCCGATAATCGTGGGTTATAGCATATCAATTTGGCCCGAAAATGGTCCGTTCACGCCGTTTCGCCCGTTTGACCGCCCAAACTACCCCGCCCGCCTATACTAGGCCGCTCCCCAGCCTGCCTGGGGTAGCCCGATCAATTTTTGACCAAAGTCACGTCCGTCCCCCGAGCCCACCCTTAAAAACGTGGCTGTAACACACTGATTTGATCCGAATGAAGAGACATATATATAATTAAATAAATAAAAATATATTTTTTCTAAGAACTTAAACTTTTAGATCGATCAGAGTTTCTACCTAGACTAGCATTATCACAAGGTATGTTACTATCCTCTTGCATTTGCTATGTTCAAAATAGTTGCACTTGTACTGCAATTTTCAACATTTGTCATGTTATTTATGTTTTTCAGACTCTTTATAAACAATTACAAATTATACGTGCGTCGTATTCTTGAAAAATAATATATTTTCAAAAGATCTAACACGAATAATGAAATATTTTTAAAGAATCTAAATAAGGTCAAGTTTAAATAAAGTCATAATGCATGCATAAACACATCCTTTAACTTGACCTCCGCTAACATATACACCATGCAACTTTGGTCGTGCACTAAAACACACTTAAACTGTAT
>NW_025884695.1:0-1134 GCF_002878395.1 Capsicum annuum
GTATTCGTTTAGCCGGGGAATGCCCCGAGGCTCATTGTATTTATTCACCGAGGAATGCCCCGATATATTATGTCTTCAAAGGAGGTTTGCGATCAAGGCCCGAGGCATCGGGTAAAGCACGGAAGCGTAGTTCAGGATTAGGGTAGTTTAGAATAGGATTTATTTTTCGCATTGTTTTTATTTTTAGACTGTATAATTGGACTGGACACTATATTTTGGATTTATTTTGTTTTGTGTGTTTGATTGATTGTTTTATGTATTTTTTTGTGTGGTTTATACATTTGTAATGTCAAATTAGCCGATATGCTCCACCAAGACCGTGGTCGAACCACGGGATCGAGGGGTGCCTAACACCTTCCCCTCGATCAACAGAATTTCTTAACCGGAATCTCTATTCGTAGATTAGTTATAGAGTGAACCGTTTTGAAAAGGATTTCCAAAAGTGACTTGGCACACCGGATTATGCCAAGTGGCGACTCTGATTTTTGAATATAAAACGTCTTTTTCAAAACAAATCTCCATTTTGTCACTTAATAATGAAAACCCTTCAAAACTTAAAATTAATCTTCTTTTTTTGGAGTTAAAAATGGGGGTGTGACAGCTCTGGTGACTCTGTTGGGGAACCTTTTTAGAATTCGAGCTTATTTTTGCAGTTATATCGGCTTAGTTTTGACATTATGAGTATATAGACATTATTTGTGTTATTGTTTGTATTTTTTTATCATTGTTGAGTGCTTACATGCTACGTGTTTATAGTTTTTCTCTTATGTGTTACCGCTTTATATCTGGCATCTTTTGCATAACCCGAGTCAATTCTTTCTGCAACAAGTTCTGAGTACATGTTGTGTACACGACCTATAGTTGAGTCACCCTTATTTTTAGGAGGGGGATCCACCGGCTGGTATGGAGTGGGTGAAAAGCTAGCGCTGCCACTATCGACCATACGTTCCCCCGAACAGCCTTGTTAGTGAACCCCAACATAAGTCAGCCTTTAAGTCGGGCTTATTTGTATCATATTGAGATCTAGCGGGACCCACGTGGACCTTTGTAGGAGACTCACCTCTAAAGCATCCCTACGTGCTAAATGTTGCATCTTTGAGGGTAACAAGGTCATTTGACAGACTGATTTGGGCA
>NW_025884696.1:0-1375 GCF_002878395.1 Capsicum annuum
AATTATTAACTGAACATAACTGAACTAAATCTGATACTGATCATGTTTATCAAAAGATCTAATTAAGTTACACTGAGATCACTTAGTTCCATATCTGATGGAAATAATATTGAATCATGGTATCTAACTGACGATACAGAGCTTGACTGGATTACTTGAATCACTTCTGAGATTAGAATTAACACTTGAATACTATAGAATCTAAGCTAATTACAGGACTAAGGCTAGATTACTAGTAAAATGAAGATTAAAGACATAACTGAGATTACTGAGCTTTCTTAAGTTATGCACTTTTCTGAGGATACAGAGTTCTATAGTTCACTGAGTTCTAAGAATCAAGGCCTGATTAAAATTATTGTAAAACAAACACAGCTCTAGAAAATAACTAAATTATCGGGTATAAATACCCCAAGACTCGATAACATAAAATAAAGAATAATTATTCCTCCATCATCAAAACCATTCATTCATCATCACAATCAATCATTCATTATCACAATCATTGATTCATCATCATTATCATTAAAGCATCTCTTCAAGTATTTAGGAAAAATAATATACCTTCAACTTTTTGTAATCACTAAGGCATCGCGTCAAGCATTTAGGAAACATCAACATATACTAGCTTAGGAAAACATGCTCCTAGATTATACTTCCTTCAACAAGGTCTTACCTCAAGTACTTCACAGCTAAATAAGTCTTGACATGTATGTGGACATCATATGATTTGGTAAAAACTTCATACTATCATGTCTCAACTTACTTGCTAACCACTTGGCATGTATTAAAAGCTTAGCATATAACAAATAGCACATAATTTGGGAATTTACTACAATCACATCTCCACTTGTTCACTAAAGTCCTTCAAAGAACATTAGACATGCACGGGTTCATACTTATTTGGGGATTTCCTACAATCATGGAATAATTCATTCACTAAGGCATTTTATCAAACACTAGGCATGCATGGACTAACCCACAACTTGGGGTTTCATCTTCAACATACTATAATGTCATTTGTGCTTCACCTAAGCTTTTATCAAACTTACGGGGAACATGCTTCGCTTATTCAACTATTTCTACACCCACATGACATGAACACATCACATAGAAAACAACTTCAAGGGGGATCATCACAAACATCATATAAATTCCATATACTAGTGCCAAAGCTGATAAATCTTGTACACCAACATGAATCAAAACTCAACAACACATGGAACATCAATTTCAACTAATAAAAATTATGGCATCTCACAAACATAAAATCATTAATTGTTAAAAGGGATCTTGAGCTTCTTAGATGAAAAAGACCCAAGAATCAATATTTACATACCTAGGGAAACTCTCTTTCTTGAAAGCCTTTGGAAGATTT
>NW_025884697.1:0-1373 GCF_002878395.1 Capsicum annuum
TTGGGTTAAGTGGGCCGGGTTAGGGTGGGTTTTAATTTTTTTAGTGTTTGGCCCAGCCCGACCCGTCTAGCGCCAAAACCGGCCTTCAACCCGATTAAAATAGAAGGGCTGGTTCCGGGTTGGCCCAGCCCGGCCCGTTTGACACCCATAATTTCACCTGAAGCACGACATCCGCAACATAAATTCTTTTCAAAAAGGACTAAATACACTCAATACCGCAGGCTGAAAAGCACGATTTCATCAATATCAAGGTTCACACTCGCATCAATACACTTTGAAGCAAACAAACTTTTCTCAAGTCCTTGCATATATTTTTTTTAAAATCTTATATGACTCAATCGAAAAGGACTATATCATGTAGATTCTAAAGTTTTTGCACTTGAATCACCTCAATAATGGGACATGTCTGAGAACATCAGAGTAAGAAAAGAATTTGGGATGACTTTTACTTTAATATGGGCAACACCATAGCACGAATTAGAGTATGAAAGAGGAACATTCTGACTCTATTGCATGAACTAGAACATGAAGAAAGAGAGACATTCCTAAACGCCTAGTAGCCTTTTGCTTATAAGTGTGGTGCACTACACACCCATAAATAAGACTCTACCCGACGTAATTTCGCAGACACCCTGAGACCATGAACAGTACTTTGATACCAAGTTTGTCACGACCCGAACTGGGGCCCTGGTCGTGACGAGCATTCCAAACTATGTAGGTCCGAAACACCCCTGTCTATCTGGTAATCATGCACATAATTCATCTGATAAAAGATAATGTGAAAATAGAAATATAATACGAAAACATGGTCAATCTGAATGTGATCGTAATACTGAAAACTGAAATCCAAAATATATTTGAATAATAATGTATGACTCAGTCTGTAAAATCTCTACTATGAACTAAACAAAACTATTTGAAAACTAGGACAAGGCCCCCAGTAGACTGAAACATGACTAAAGATAAATATCGAAAAATAAATAGGCCTTCTGGATCATAGAAGGCTCACCACTACGCAATCTGATCTGCGATCTGAAATATCTACTGTTTACCTGGACCCCTAGACTGAGCCTCAGAACCTAGAAGGGGGCGGTCAGCATAAATGTACTGGCACGCGAAGCAATCCAAAATAGTGTATTTATATACGTATAAAGTAGATGAGAGCAATTTAACAAAACATCATGTATAAAATAGTTTCCAAAACACATGGGCATCATTTTGAACATTCTAAGACATTCTTGTCAAAATAGTTTCTGATCTTTGTATTACTTTTGAGTTAGGTGGTGCTCCCCTACAAGTCTGATATTCCACGGGCTGTATGAAATCCGTCATTTACTCGGAGGGGAAGCCCCCAACCCGAGTGTGCCGCAAAG
>NW_025884698.1:0-2732 GCF_002878395.1 Capsicum annuum
ATGAAATATTGACATATTTTGTGTTGTATTTTGATATATTGAAACTAAATTAGGTTAATATTTTTAATTATCAATTATATTATTATTCATTAACTATTTGGATTGCTTGTTAATATTTTTATTTGGTTCGAAGAATATTATGTCAAAAATTATCTAATTTTGTTATTAGAATTATTTTTTGGAGTATTGGAGACTCGATTAGCAAGTAGTAATACTATGTAATATTGTCTATTAAATATTTATGTTTATTACATTCTAAAATTAAATTATAAAATAATATTTTTTAAAAAGTGGCCTAGCCCGTGAGGCCCACAAATTGATTGTGTGGATTTGGTGTTTTCTGATGATGGGCCAGCCTGACCTGGGCCGTCAAACTCCAAAGCCCATGTGGGCTAGCCCGGATGAGTTGAATCGGCTTATATTGACAGCTCTTCCTAATATAAATAGAAAAAATTACATATTATAGACAAAATACTATATTAATTACATGATATGATTAATGTTATAAAAAATTACAATTCATAGCCATTTGGTAGTTAAAAGCCAATTTTTTTGTGGGCCCTATATACAAATATATTAAGATTTGTATATATCAGTTTTCTCTCTCATGTATTTATTTTTGGTATTTTCTTTCTATTCTCTCTCTATCCTATTGGCTCAAAAAAAGGCAACAATGGAATATCAACACATAAGATTTTTTATGATATCTTCTTCAACTGTTTTTTCCTTATTTTTTTCTCAAAAACTCTCTAATATCCTTGATTTTAAAGAAACGACAACATTGACAACATCATAATACATGATTATTCAAAAGATCTTCTTCAACTTTCTTCTCCTAATTTTATCTCAAAGTTACCCGAATATTACAAAATATCATCCTTGATTTTTCTATGATAAGTCGTTTTTGGGGATTTTTCACCACAGAAAATCAGTTTGGAATATTTATTGACATTAGATTTAATTTTTTAAAATTTTTATATATTATGTCATTTGGTCGTTAAATTTCTTCGTTGTTCATCTATTTTACGAAAAAATAGAAAAGGGGGAGTACCCCCCCGTTTTTATAATTTCTTCGTTTTTGCAGATTTTTATTTTATAATATAAATTTTTATATATTATGTAAGTCACTCCCCCATTTTATTTTTATGGATGATTTATCAAAAAACAAAAGGAAAGAATTTTGCATCTTTCAGCAAGGCGAAAAGGAAAAAAATATTTTAAGGCATTTAAATCTAAAAAGGGAGCAATGAAGAAAACAATGATTACGAGGTTTTTTTGTATATATTCTCGTGAAACAGAATTGTTGGTCAATATACACTTTTGTTTCAATACATGTAGATACGTATACTTTTTTTTTGTAGAATAATACATGCATATATATATATATATATATATATATATATATAGAGTTAGAGTGTATGTATGTATATACAGTTTTTTTTTTTTTTTATATATGTATAGACAATTTACATATATGTATGTACAGTTAACTTTCACATATATATTTTGAAGAATAATGCATATGTAGATATATATATATACAGTTTTAGAGTGCATATATGTATATACATTCAAATTTGTTATTATGTAAAACATTCAAATTTGTATATATAGATATACAAACAACAGATATACAAATAATAAATATATATGTATATATTTATTTAGTTTGCATATATGTATATACAGATATACAAATATGTATATTTCGTTTACAAACAACATTCAAATTTGTATATACAGATAATCAAATAACAGACATATAAATAATAAACAACAATTTTGATTTGAATATATGTATATTTCGTTTGCAATATCGTTTACAAACAACATTCAAATTTGTATATACAGATATACAAATAATAAATATCAGTTTTGATTTGAATATATGTATACTTCATTTGCATATATGTATATATAGATATACAAACAACAAATATACAAATATCAAATTTATGTACACTAATATACAAATATACAAACAACAGATATACAAATAATAAAAACAATCTTTGTAATCTTTAAAACAGATATACAAATACAATTATACACTTATGTTAACAGATATACAAAATCAAATATACTATTACTAGATATACATAAAAAAATATTAATAGACTGTCAACATGTAATTATGAAATATGCAGTAGAGTAATGAATGAATATATCACACAAATTGCAATTACAAATGGGATTTAGAAAAAAAAAAACTAACACAAACAAGGATTTTAACCTTTTAACAACTTCTATGAATTTTTTTTTTTAAAATTACAAAAATAAAAATTGAATACGAAAATTGAAACACAAAATTACAATTGAAGTTATTGTATACAAAAATAATAGTAATTACAAAATCGACAATTTGAAAGTGTTTGAAGTTTATATTGTGCATTCAATTTCGAAAATCTAATTCAAACCAATAATAAAATCGATTTTCATTATGTTGAAACTGAATCAATTTTTATTGCGTATTAGATTCAAAAAAGAATTTAAGTAAATAAATTCAAGTAAAAAAATAATTTGCGTAAATCGTATATACCAGAATTTTGTATGCACGAATTGCCAACTTTCTCCTGTAGATCACAATTTTTTTTTGAAAAAAAAATTATCAACTTTTGAGGGAGAAATTAACTCATAAATTCATATTTATTAATATGTTATATGAGAGAAATAAATAGAAAGCTGGAGAAGATTAAGGACATTTATTACATTAAAATTTCTTTTTTTTTTAA
>NW_025884699.1:0-6171 GCF_002878395.1 Capsicum annuum
AAATAATGGAACTAATAGCACATTGTCTACGGTAATATCTTCCCTCAAGTGAAGTGATCCAATAGACACTACCTTGACTCTTTAACCATTAGGTAATGTGATTAGAAAAGGATTAGCTAAGGGTTTTATGTTATGAACAAGGTGTTTATATGGAGTCATATGGTTAGAAGCCCCTGAATCTAATATCCAGGAAGTTGGACGGAGTTGGAATGAAGCACATACACTATAACCATCAGTATTAAAAACTGAGCTGTTTGACAAACCTGTAAAGTTGGAAAAACCAGAATTTTTTGCAGGATTAATATGAGATTGATTCAAAGAAGAGATTTTACTTTCTGAAAGACATTCATAAGATGATGGTACTTCTTTTTGGTAAAACCATGTGCTGAATCTTCTTTGTAAGATGGAATACATGGTTTGAAGGTTGAATCAGATGGTGGAGTTTGAACAACTGAATCCAACATCTGAACACATGCAACAGAAGATTTCTTATTCTTTGTGAACTTGAATCAGGTGGGAAGCCATGGAGCCTATAGCAAGTTTCAATGCTATGTCTAGGCTTCTTGCAATATTTGCAAATCAAGGATCCATTTTGAGATTTGTTGGTATTTAAATTGACCTTTTGATGGAAAGGTCTGTGGGCATGATTAGGAGCAGATGCAGATGCATTGAATAAAGCTGAATCACTTGAGAAGTGTGGAGGTCCAGATTGGGATTCTTTTTTACTCTCATCCTGTTAGAGAAGAGCATAAACCTTACTAATAAATAGCAGAGGTGTCATCATCAGATGTTACTCTTCATAATGGAATATGTTTTATTCAGACCACTAAGGAATTGGAATAATTGTTGGTCATGGATAAATTTTGGTAATGCACCACACGTGCACTTAGGACCAACATAAGAAGCATTTAACTCATCCTAGAATGACCTCATCTAAGTAAAATGGGCTGCTATGTTGGAGGACTCTTGAACTGTGGAACTAATTTCCTTTTGGATTTGAATGTATCTCGATCCATTTGATTGACCAAACCTATCATTGATTCCTTTCCAAACATCTCTAGCTGTAGGTAGACACATGACACTAATTGCAATATCCCTAGAGAGAGAGTTGGTGATCCATGCTTTGACTATGTGATCACATCTTTCCCAGAATTGGAAATAGGGATTGTGAGAATCAAGTTGAGGGAACTTTCCATTAACCTTGCCCAATTTATTTTTAGCAGATAAGGAAGTTATCATATTATTTCTCCAAATAGCAAAATCAGATTCATTGAAGACTATTAGTACTAACTGATAGCTAGGGTTTTCGGAAGGATGAATATAGTATGGATGAGAAGGATCCAAAGTCAATTCTTCAAATCCATTAGTAGTAAGTGAGGTACTAGTTATGCTCGAATTCAGAGGGTTTGCCATCTTAGTGAAATGGAATAGATGAGTACGTGAACAGTGAGTATCAGCTAAAGATAACCAGTTACAACTACAACGATGAATCAAACAAGCTTATACAATGACTTCTAGAAGCAAAACACAGCAACATAGTTGTAAAATAGAGAAATACTACAAGAGAACCCTAATAAGCTCAATTCCAGCTATAACCAGCAAATCCATGTCAACAAAAGTATAGATTTCAGCAATATACAGTTCAAATCAGGGATTATCACTAATTGTCGAAGATATTAGGGTTATAAGCATTGTTTACCGTTCTCCTTCGCAAACCTGAAGGAGAAAAGGCCTCGTTCAACAAACCCTAATTTGAATTGCCGTTAATCGGAGTTACACGACTGAACTTTTGTCACCGACGGGTAAGGTCGGACTGACATGGATAATAGGAAGATCAATCTACGCTGCTCTGATACCATGTTAGTGTAGAAACCAAACGAAAATCATCAATGGATATCTGTGAACCATTAGAACATTCGAGAGAAAGAAAGAGTAAAGTAAGAGAGAGAAAGAGCTTTCAACTTTATTGAGATGAAGGAAAAATATCTGAGTTCACTGTTTGACCCCTCTAACTACTCACATATATATCCATACAAATGTGGGCGGGGTTGTGTGATGTAAATGTGGGCTTAGAATGTAAAACAAATGTAGTTGTAGATCCAATATACACGTATACATGCTTATAAAAATGTGTATAACATGTATACATTAGTGCTACTATGTAATAACTCCAACAAACACTGTATACCATTTAGAAGTATGTAGGCACTTATAAGTAGGTAAATGCTTTTAAATATTAGAGTACTTTTTTAGAGGAGCTTATTTACACAGTTTATTCGTTCTTTGACTAATATCAGTGAGTATCTGTTACCTTCTCTGCAACACTTATACTGAGGAATTCTGTAAATTAAGGTTTAAATACATAAGAAAAAATGACAATATTTTTGTTTTTACAAAAAATTAAACTTAAAACCTCATGATTCACGAACTATTTGAGTATAAATTATTGGTCTACTTTTTACTTCAATGATCTCTTTTTCTTCTTTTATTGTTTGGTTGGGTTAAAATGCATGAGATAAATCATTTTAGGATTAATTATTCCAAAGTTGTATATCTTATTCAGGAGCAGGCCTAGGTTCAAAAATGTGGTGCTTCTGCACTCATTAAACCCAACGTAAAGTAAGTATAATTATATAAAAAATGTGTAAAAAATTGTATAAGATGGAAAAAAGCACCCACGAAATCAAGAAGCTAGCTGAGTGCTTTGATTTTCAAACAAAACCTTAAAGCTTTGGGTGTTAATATATGTCTTTAAACCTCTCAAATACCCCGACCCTTAAATCTTGAGTCCACCACTAATCTTAATATTGAAATAACTAATTATGAAATAACTTCTTTCCCATTCGAGATGCGTAAAATTGTTACTCCAATGTAGTAGGAGGGAATTTGAAAACTACCAAACAAACCAACCATTAAGAAAACTAATGCACCCTTCGTTTCTTTTTAGTTGTCGCAGTTCGTTTTTCGAGAATCAATTTTATTAATTCTTAATGTTAAATCTGATTTGATTAATTTGATATTTTAAAATTTTAAATTTAAATTAAAATATTGATTGAAGTTTATATCGTTTGACTCTTAAAAAAGAAAATTATGACAATTAAAAAGTAACAGATTAAGGAAGTATAAGGGAAGCAATCATCTCACTACATGATGAGAATTACACCATAGTATAATATAGTACCATTCAATTGAACAACAATATTAGATACAAAAGGGAAAAGTTTGTTGGATTGACCAATTATTGAACAAATGTAACAAATACACTAACTAGGCATAAAGAGTTCTCTAGTTTCTTTTTGAGCCAGTTAAAGGAAGGATGGAATACAAAGACTTTTCAGGAGTCACCATGTAATCTCGTCCAAGCAAACTTAACTTCAAAGTTTTGATAGAATTCGATGTGTTAGTGTTTATATATATATATATATATATATATGATCACTTACACTAGCAAAGGTTCAGTTGGTGCCGGGGACTCTGTGGCCTGAATTATTGCCGGCCTCCGGTGGTGGTGGAGGCGGCGGATCAGGTCTCATTGCAGAAACAGCCAGTGGCCAAAATATTCCCATACCTAAAGTGGCTGTTTCTGTAAAGCTATTTTCAAATATAGCCACTTCTTGTATAACAAGTAATGCTAATATATAAATTAATATCATCCTCATTTTGCTTCACTTTTTCTTCTTAAAGATTATTCTGCTTTGGGGATTTTAGGATGGATTTTAATAACCTTTTTTTCTCATTATGTTAGAATTTATAGTACTTGTATGGCTTGATCGGAAGCATGTGCATTTGATTAGTCAAAAAAGTTGAAAAAAGAAATAAAGAAAATTTGCAAAATTTCCTGGTACCTCTTTGAATTTGAAAAAAAAAAACGTGAATTTCTGATGAACGTTCCTACTGAAACACCATCAAGAATGTAGGATTTCTAATGAATCAATATTCAATAGATTTTGTTAGAAAAGCCATTGGCAATTTATCGAGCTCTTTATGTGGTGAGATAATGAGAATTCTTTTACTAAGGAGTGACGCGATTATTATTCGAGTTCAACATAAGTGTGTGTTCATCATTAGGGTTAGTTTTCAATATCAAATCATAACCGATAACTCAAATTGAAAATGTGTTACGTTATTAAATTATTTGTAGTGACTATAGAATTAATGGCTTGGAAGTTTTTTAGAATTTTATAGATAATGAGTTATAAATTTTGGGAATGGATTTTCTAACTTTCATATCGGATAAATCGAAAACTCATTAATCCGCTTCCTACCGACATATTGTATGTCGGCAGGGAGGGTGGCATATAATGGGTTCAAGTCGTTTGGATGAGAAGTCACTGGTGGAGTACGTAAAAACTACTCTTTATTTAGTTTTAATTTTTATATAGGATAAATCAATTAATTAAAAGTAATTCGATCGATAATCAATGGATAATTGTTAACTGAGGTGCAAGAAAATAAGCAATTAGAGACGGAAAAAATAAATTTCATAGCTAAACAGCAAAAATTTCATGTTAATTTCATTTAACTAAGGATTAGTGATGGATTATAAGAAGATCCAATTAGCTGAATAGCTATTTAATGACGTATTAGCTAGGAATTCCCGATAAATTTCTTAGCTAATTTCATATTTTTCTTTGTCCTTCACCTCTACGTTTTAAGAAGAATAATTCTTCAGTTTACATGTAATTCCTAGAAGTGACATATGTGATGAATTTATTGGTCTTTTATTCACATTAGTTTTGAATAATATTCCTTGAATGTGTTAGAAGATAATACAGTATTTTTTTTTTTCGAAAGACCTACTTATTGAAGGACAGATAAAGACTTCATATTCAACAAGAAGAATGCCAAAGACTTCATTGTCATATTGGAAAATTAATAAAACCGTGTTGCTTTAAATGTCATATATAGTATCAGATAAGTTAAAGAATTCATTTTAAGTGTTTCATGTTTATAATAATAATAATAATAATAATAATAATGATAATGATAATAATGATGATAATGATAATGATAATAATGATAATAATGATGATAATGATAATGATAATGATAATGATAATGATAATAATGATGATAATGATGATAATGATAATAATGATGATAATGATGATAATAATAATAATGATAATAATAATAATAATAATAATAATAATAATCATTTACAGGATCTCTTAGGCTGGGGTATGCCACTCAGCCTACCAGACCATATAATAATATCGGATTAAGCCTAAGTCGGAAGACCGAACCAAAGCACCAACCGAAATAGAAAAGAATCTTAAGTAGTTTTATGACTGTATGGACTCTTTTACCCAAACATGGGACCTGTCAGAGATTTAATAACCTTATGTTGAACCTGTGTGTCTAGAAGTTCTAATTGTGCGGAAATTCGTCCTTTTCTCAACAATACGGGCTAGAGAAGCACAACTTACTAGACGACGTCATAGAGCCAAGGTTAACATAAGTGTATTGAACTTGACTGTACCTCAATTTTGGAACCAAGTCAAGAAATTAAAAAGATTTCTTTATATTTTGATAGAGTCTGGAGCTTTCATAGTTAACATGTCAGCGAAGTTAGATCTTCGACATATATATAAGAAAATTTTTTAGCCGGACATAGTCACGGCTGGACTATGGTAAAAGTTTAAGTAAATGAATATAAGTAGTAAAGAGATATGTACCTGACTAGCCGGGAACCAAACTGAAATAGTAGTAAACAAGTAGCTTCTTCTTTATTTAATTCTTCAATATATTACAAAGAGAGAGAGGGAGAGAGAGAGTTTTGAAAAATAAAAGGAGAGAATTTCTGAACTCCTGCCTCTTCTCAAGAATGAGGCGCCTATAAATAATAAAAAAGAGAATCTTGCACAGTAATAGATGGGTCCCCGTGCACAGTGATTTTACTATTACAAAGAGAAAATTATTACAGTTATATCTTATCCATCAGTCATGTGTTGTCTGTTCCTTTCCATTTCTTGATGAATGTTTCAGCTTTTTTAATTTCTTCTTCTTCTATCAGAATTTCCGGAGGTTGTGAATCAGTAATATCTTCAGTATTTGTTTCGGTACTATTCATTGAGATGTCTGAATTTTGCTCAACAGTTTGAAGTAATTTATCTCTGACCTCTGATAAATATTCTTCTATAATTTGCATTTTATTGCCGCCATGTGCAG
>NW_025884699.1:9171-11168 GCF_002878395.1 Capsicum annuum
TTTTATGTCAATAATGCTGCTGAAAAGGAACGAGGAGTACCTCGACTAGTTATAAACTATAAACCTCTGAATAAAGTTTTAAAATGGATTCGATACCCTATACCGAATAAAAAGGACTTACTTTCCGGATTATATGATGCTAATATATTTTCTAAATTTGATTTAAAATCTGGATATTGGCAAATTCAAATTGATAAAAATCATACTTATAGAACTGCTTTTAATGTCCCTTTTGGACAGTATGAATGGAATGTCATGCCATTTGATTTAAAGAATGCTCCTTCCGAATTTCAAAAGATTATGAATGATATTTTTAATCCCTATATGGACTTTATCATTGTCTATATTGATGATATTTTAGTATTTTCAAAAACCCTTGAGTCTCATTTTTTGCATACGTTTAAAGAAATAATTATTCAAAATGGCTTAGTCATCTCTAAACCAAAGATAAGTTTATTTCAGACAAATATTAGATTTTTACTTTTTTCCTATTGATTTTTACAAATATTAGACAAATATTTCAGGGCTTCAATATTACTTTTTTCCTACTGATTTTTACTACCCAAGACCACCAAAAATCAATGGAGACATGAACAATAACAAGATTTCTACTACTCATGATGATGTTGCCGTGACGACGGCGGGGCGTGGTGGCGTTCTTGAATATCTAACAAGTGGCACCACCATGGACGGCCGTGACATGTCGTTGTTACAAGACAAGATTCTTAAAGTACCAAAATCATTGTCAATGAATTTGGTTAGGTACCAACCAGTATTAGTCTCCAAGAATGAAGGAACTAATTGGAATAGGACAACAAATTACTAGAAGTAACTTTTTTTTCACTCGATGTTTGATATCAGTATTGAGGTGAGATTAAATACTAGAAGAGCAAGCTTCAATAGCACAATTTTCTTTTCTTTCAATTTTCATTTGCTAAAGTATGAATTCTTGTATTATAACAATTGATTGAATCAGTATTTGATTATCATTATATTAGAATCCCTCTAATACGGTTCCCTTTTATTAGGGAGGGCTTTACCTCCTATATGAGATTTCACCGTGTAAATTCATGTTTAATTGGGCTTCAATACAAATCTGAACAATGGGTTGGAACAAAAAGAGAGTTTAATATATAATCTCATCACAAAAAAGTACTGTTATTATAGCTAGAACGTTTATACTATGGCCAATATTGGCA
Organism: Capsicum annuum; assembly: GCF_002878395.1. Taxonomy (NCBI): domain Eukaryota; kingdom Viridiplantae; phylum Streptophyta; class Magnoliopsida; order Solanales; family Solanaceae; genus Capsicum; species Capsicum annuum. The sequence goes on from NW_025884699.1 coordinate 10,371, forward strand.
ACATAATAAACTCTTGATTAAGTTAAGACAACCATTAGATTAGAAAAAAACTTTTCTTTTGTTAACTTTAGTTTTTAACAAAAAGTATTTGTTTATGTAAAGGTTCTCCAAGACTAAGGTGCAATATTGCTAAGTTGGCAAAAAGTATTTGTTTATGTAAAGGTTCTCCAAGACTAAGGTGCAATATTGCTAAGTTGGATTGTAGTTTTACGTGAACAAAAGTATTTCTCAACTAATTTTTATTTTAATGGTAATGTTAGGGCTAATTTACATCTATTTCGACTAATTCATCATGTAATATTATTTTTACCAACACAATTATCGAAGGGTAACTTACATAAATTCCTGAATCTTTAAGTGATATTACATAAAATCCCAACTATTTTGTTAATTACATTTCATCTCAATTTTTTGAAATGTGATACATATGTTATATGGTGATACATATAAAAAAATGATACATTTGAAACTAACAAGATATTTATTTAAGGAAATAATAGATTCTCTTTTATTCATTGTATTCTTTTATTTAAGGAAAGATATCTAATTTTTTTCTTTTTTTTTTTAGATTTAATTTAGGTGTTTTAATTATGTTTCTCTTTGTTCGTCTTTAGTTATGAAAGATATGTTTTTTTTTTGTCTTTTTTTCTCTTTTTTTCTTCTTTAATTTCGTTTTTAATTTTAGTCTTCTTTTTTAGATTTAATTTTAATTGTGTTTCAATTCTGTTTTTAGTCTTTTTTTTAAAAAATATTTTTACTTTTATTTCCTACACTGACTACACCATTACCTTTCATTAA
>NW_025884700.1:0-1118 GCF_002878395.1 Capsicum annuum
TTACCCTATCACTATCAGAAGGACTCAACTATGTTGTCCACCTTCTAACCATACTAAATGAATTTATTTCCAGTATAATGTAAAAGGAGTTAAGAGACAATTTACTTGTAAAGGAACAAGAATAAGTACCTGTGACAGCATAAAGCGCACATAGTGCAGGAAAATCAAGAGAACGATCCTGTACGTATAGAAATAACAGGATTAGAATCTTCACAAAGTTACAGCTGTCACTCATAAATCACAATGGGAATGATGAGAATTAGTAGCGGAATAGGCTGAAATTAGAATAAGAAACATCAAACACCATTAGCTGGGATGAAGATAAAGGGATAGGAGAACCGTTGAAGGATTCACGAACTCCTTCTTAAACTCAAAATTCACCATTCAGTCTATTTTAGTGTAAAGAGGAAAACCTTGTTTCATAGATAGTTGGCTTGATTCTTGAGGCCATTACATCACATGTAGTCAATGCTTCTATAACCTAACACCATCTTGGTCTTATATCAATAAACTTCAGTTAACCTAACCCCAAAAAATATTTTTAAAATAAATAAAATCACCCTTTCAGTTTCAAAATCGCTTCTCTTGTTATCCACCACTTTGTCTAAACACCTCACAAGCAAGCTTTTGGAGTAGAGTTAGGCCCAAGATCCATCTCTCAAAGTATTCAAGCAACAACAGTGAAATTGAAAACTTAATGTTGATATTGTCAATTGGCTCAACTCCCTGACCACCAGTCTCAGGCATTAGGCCTATTAATTAAAGTTTTATACTCTTGGCGAAAAAGTAATTGACAGATACCATCAACACAAAAAAGCTTTCTTAGGAAAATGACACATAGGAAATCTATTCAGAAGATTTGCAATATTAGCAGAATAGATAAAGGAAGACAAATATTTTCCCAGTTCAAGAGAAATATATTTTCTAATTATTGTACTATTGAAACCAAAGAAAACACAGAAGAACCAAACCTTCAGAATGATGCAACCATTTATTAAGATGTAAGTAAGTACAGAAAGCAACCAAACGAGAATGTCATCCAGAGAAGATACGAGTGATGGAACCCTTCACGCAAAAATGCTGCATCAACAAAATAATTCACCCTACTTTATGTTACT
>NW_025884701.1:0-2120 GCF_002878395.1 Capsicum annuum
TTTTATTTTTCGTCACTTAAATAATGAAACCCTTTCGGACTTAAAATAAACATTTTTTGGAGTACATAAAAAAGGGGTGTGACAGCGATGTTATCAATGGAGCAGTACAAGAATTTTTTGTCATAAGAATATTTGTGGTATCCACATGAAGAAGAATAAATATGTAGTTTAAGCACAATTAGGCAGTGTATTATGTCACAAATGTATTATAATTTTTTTTTTTAGGGGAATCTTAGTAGGTTAGTTGGTTAGTTACCTGAACTTTCACCTTGTTGGTGGGGGTTCGATTCCCCACATTGTAATCTCATCCCCTATTCCCCTTCCCCTACCTCCAATTAAAAAAAAGTATTATAAATTTTTTGGGGGCATGTGCATGTATTTGTATTTTATCTATACAAATGCATATTCATATGTATTTTCTTATGATGTTGGATTTGTTTTTAAACTATTTTATGTCATTTTAGAGGGTAACATATATACTTATTTGTATTCTTAACTGTTTAAGATATGTATTATATATTTTTTAATTACTTATATGTATACGTATATGTTGTCTTTTTTATTATAGAGATTTTGTGTCTTATATATTTATATATACATATGAGTCAGATATGTATTTCTGTAAATACATACATATATATATATATATATATATATATATATATATATATATATATATATATATATATGTATGTATGTATGTATGTTTTGCACTGTAAATACACATGCAGATTTATATGTCGATTTATTTTGTACATATTTTTGAATATGTATATGTGATATAGATATTCGTCTTTTAAAAATAAAATATAGAGATAGAAAAGTAAAAAATGAGAAAAAATAAAAATAGAAAAATAAAAATTCAAAAAAAAGAAGTGAAAAAGAAAAAAAAGAAAAAGAAGAAAGAGAAATAGAAGTGTAAAATGAAAGCAAGAAAAATAAAAAAAATAAAAATAGTAACAAAGAAGAAAAAAATGAAAAAATAGGAAAAGAAAGAAATATGAGAAAGTAAAAAAAATTAGAAAACGAAAAAAAAAAAAAAAAAAGAGAAATAGAAGTGAGAAAATAACGTGGAATGAGAAAAATGAAAAAGAAAAAAAAATTAAAATAAGAAAAACAATGCGACGAAAAAAATATGAAACAAAACTAACAAAAAAAGAAAGGTAGAGATATATGAGATAAAGATGTTTTATTTTAAAATTTTGAAGATCATAATGATCTTCAGATTTGAGTTTGATTTGGAAAATATATCTACCAATTTAAATAAGATTAATTTATGGAAAAAGAATCTACTACTTTAAATAAGAGTAATTTATGAAAAAGAAATTTACTGCTTTAAATATAGAGAAAAGACTTCAAATCCTCCCTTAACTTGTCGCCAAAACTTACTTTAGACCCTAAACTAATCAGACAATTATATACCCCCCTTAACATTTTTCAAGTGAATTAAACTCACCCCTTAAGGCTGACGTGGCAAAAAAAAAAGCGAGTGAAATTTTTTGTTTTAAGAAAAAGGCCCACTTTATTATACACACACACACACACACACACACACATATATATATATATATATAATTAAAAAGAAATCAAGAACCAACTTTCATCTCCTTCTTCATCACTCCCCTTCCCCACCCCCACCCCCCCCCCCCCCCCCCAACACCCTATTTGTTCATCTTCTTCGTAACCCCACCTCGTTTCTTTGTCTTCTTCGTAACCCCCTTCCTACCAAGTCCCAATTGATCCAAAACTGCATTTTTCAATAACCAAAAATGGTTCAAGATTGATGAACAAGTTTGACTCTTGGCCAAGAATTTCATGTAATACGAATACCATCGATGTCATTTATGAATTTGGGATTATTTGTGCCATTTCTGTAGACATTTTTGAGTAAAAGATTGAGAATTTGGGATTTTAATTTTTGGTTAATGTGAAAGAATATGGATTTGGGATTTTGTGTATTACTGTGTTTTTGTGATCATGTACTTGTATTTAGTCCATTGTTGGATTTAATCAAGTGAATTCAAGTCAATTTTTTATTTTACAAAGAAAAATAACTCATTAAAAAGATTACAATAATGGAGAAAGAAGGAGAAAAAGGGATACGACTATTTGAAGAAGAA
>NW_025884703.1:0-1860 GCF_002878395.1 Capsicum annuum
AACAAACTCGCCGGAAATGCGTCAAAACCATTACGAATCTAGTCAAACCCATCACAATACATCATAATCGATATTTCTTTGTCGTTTTCAGTCATCGTTGAGGTTACCGGAGTTGCACCGACTTAAAAAAGTCAAGCGAATCTCGATTTGTTTTTTATTCTGTTCCAGCTCGTTAAAATGCAGTCCGAATTTCTCATTCTTACGATTTTATTAGCTCAGGTTTTATTGGTTTTCAGGTTCTGTCGTGTATTGGAGTTTTGGGTTCTTCTATTATGCGTTTCGTCGTTGAAATCGGGCTTCGGGATTCATTGGGTGTTGTTCCTGTTTTGGGGTTTGGTTTTCCGATCGTCTCGATCAGTTTTGAGTTTCAAATTCTTCAATATCGGAGTTGGAGTTTGTCTCTGTCGAGGTTCGGTTCTATTCGGAATTCTAAAGTCTGGGTCTTCGTTAATTCTTATTATCAACGAAAGTCAATTATCGAAAGGTCCATCTCGACAACTCTTGCTCCTTATTTCATTTTAATTTGGTAAACCGATGTTGTGATTATACGTGGGGTGATTATAATTGTTGGATTTTTGTTGATGTTATGATGTTATGATTATGTGCTTGACAACGTGATTTTGGTGATATGTGGGACGAACTTGAGTAATTTTGGTGGTGTGATTGATAAAAACGAAGCTAGTTGGGGGTAGAATTGAAAATTGATGAAACTGTTAGATTTGAATTAAGTTTGATTGATTGTTGATATGAAACGTGATTGAATTATGATATGTTGAAATGGATAGGTAATATAGTTTCGGGTAGGCAAAATTTAGAAATGATATTTTGGTTGAATGTTGGAATGTGCGTGTGAATGTTTCTTTCTAGTTTATAGTATTTAATTCAAATGTATTCATTTAGTCGAGAAATGCTCCGAGACACATTGTATTTATTCATCGGGGAATGTCCCGACGTATTATGTTGGCGGAAGACGTTCGTGATGAAGGCCCGAGGCACCGGGTAAAGCGCGGGAGTGTAGATAGGAATAGTGTAGGTTAGATAGGATTTATTTTCGTATTTTTTATTTATTTTGGACTGTATAATTGGACTGAACACTATACTTTGAATTTATTTTTTTTCGTGTGTTTGGATGCTTGTTTATGTGTTTTTGTTTGGTTTATACAATTTTAATGTCAAAAATAGTCGATACACTCCATCAAACGACCGTGGTCGAGCCACGGGATCAAGGGGTGCCTAACACCTTCCCCTCGGTTAACAGAATTCCTTAGTCAAAACCTCTGTTCGTGGATTAGTTATAGAGTCAAAACCGTTTTAAAAAGGATTTCCAAAGGTGACTTGGCACACCGGATTATGTCAAGTGGCGACTCTGAGTTTTGAATGTAAAAATAATCTTTTTCAGAACAAATCTTTTTCTTTTGTCACTTTAATAATAAAAACCCTTTCAAAACTCAAAATCAAATCTTTTCGGTTGAAAAAAAAAGGGGTATGACACCTAGTTAATGAGTAAAATAATGTTACTCTTGCTGTAAATTGTAATTTTATAAAAGTGTTGCTATTATTGTAATTATTCTTTTAAGTATGCTACTTTCTGTAATTTTTCCACCTTTGGGCCCATTTTGTCCATTCTTTCACCTTGCCTCTTGAGAGTTAAATCCTAAAATAGTGTGAGAGCTTAAAAGTGAAGCTTGTGGGAGCTTGGAAGCTAGATTAACATCTATTTTTGATTGAATTACATATTTCTAGTAAGAATTCACCCTTTTCTTAGTCTTTCTTGATTAATTTCTCAAAATTTCAAAAATCTTATGACTTGATTTTAAGCTCTAATTTAACTCCTTTTCACTTGAATAGTGTTTTATCTTA
>NW_025884704.1:0-1048 GCF_002878395.1 Capsicum annuum
TGTGTTATAGCCCATAGTTTTGGGGGTGGGCCTGGGTTCCAGGTGTGCTGTGGGCCAAAAATTGATCGGAGCGCGCCAGGGAGGTTGGGGATCATCCCAGTATGGTTTATTTAATTTTTTGTGGCCATTTGGGCACAAAAACGGGAGAAATGGTGCTAACGGGGCATTTTAAGGCCAAATTGGTGAGCTATAACTCACACTTTCAGAGGTGGGACTGGGTTCCGAGTGTGCTGCGGGCCGAAAATTAACCGAGACATGCCAGAGAGGTTGGGAATCTTCCCAGTATTGTCCGTTTAATTTTTCATGGTCATTTGGGCGGACAATCAGGCAAAACATTGCGTACGGGGCATTTTTCGGGCCAAATCGATATGCTATAACCCACGGTTTTAGGAATGGGCTCAGGGTCCAGGCGTGCTGTGGGTCAAAAATTGACCGGGTATGTTAGAGAGGTTAAGGATCGTCTCAGTGTGGTCCATTTAATTTTTTGTCATCATTTGGTTGGACAAGTAGGCAAAACAGAATGGACGGGGCATTTTTGGCCTAAATCGGTGTGCTATAGCCCACGATTTTGGGGGTAGGCCCGGGGTCCCGACATGTTGTGGGCTGAAAATAGACTGAGGCATGCCAGGGAGGTTGGGGATCGTCCTAGTGTGGTCCATTTAATTTTTGTGGCCATTTGGGAGGACAAAAGGGTGAAACGGCGCAAATAGGTCATTTTTGGGCCAAATCGGTGTGCTATAGCCCATGGTTTTAGGGGAGGGCCAAGGGTCCGGGCGTGCTGTTGGCTGAAAATTGACCGGGGCATGCCAGGGAGGTTGGGGATCATCCCAATATGGTCCGTTTAATTTTTTATGGTCAATTGGGTGGACAAACAGGCAAAACGGCACGAACGGGCTATTTTTGAGGCAAATCGATATGCTATAGCCCACGTTTTTGGGGGTGGACCCGGGGTTCGTACGTTTTATGGGATGAAAATCGACCGAGGTGTGCCAGGGAGGTTGGGGATCATCCCAGTGTGGTTCGTTTTACTTTTTGTGGCAATTTAGGC
>NW_025884705.1:0-8330 GCF_002878395.1 Capsicum annuum
TTTTACCTTTTGCACTCATTTTGTCAAAAACAAAAATATCAAAAAGAGTTTTTTTGGTTTCTTTAAAAAACTTTCATAATTTGAAAATTTCAAAAAAAAATTCTTTTAATAGAAGCTTTTTATAAAATTCAAAAAATATGGTAGAAGTTTTGTACATTTCATATAACGAAAATAGCAAAAGATTTTCTTTCATAGCTGTTGGTGTCATTTTTTATGTGAAGTGTCAAATAGAAAACTCAAAAACAAAAAAAGATTTTGTTATGCTGTTCATCGTATGTCTTTGGCCGCGTCTCAAGTCAGGGTGCAATCTATGATTTAATCCTTAATTGTCCAATCTGGACGAACTACGCACCCCTGATTCCCCTCTCTCGGGAGTGAGATACGTAGGCGGCCTATTGTTGGTTCGGGAACCTTATTTGAAAAATTCAAAAAAAAAGAAGATTTTCTTCACTCTTTATTAGAGTAAGTGTCATATATTTCTTTAAAAGAAAACTACAAAAAGATTTTTCTTTAGTAGTTTCAATTTTCATTTTCTTATGAAATTCAAAAATGAAAACCCAAAAAGATTTTTTTTGGTAATCATAGGTTTTATTTTGTATAGGAATATGAAAAAAAAAATCCCAAAAAGATTTTCTTCACTCTTCATTTAGAGTAGGTGTGTCATATACATCTTCGAAAAGAAAACCACAAAAAGATTTTCTTTTAATAGTTTCAAGTTTCATTTTCATTTTCATATGAAATTTAGAATCGAAAATTCAAAAGAGATTTTTCTTTGGTTGTCATAGGTTTCATTTTGTATAGGAAATTTAAATCTAAAAAATGCAAAAAAGATTTTCGTCAATTCTTTTGATAATTTGTTATTTTCTTTTCTTCTTCAAGTTCCAAGAAAAGAAAAGGAAAAGAGTTTAATTGACCATTTTGGCAAGACTTCATGAACTACGCACACCCGATTCTCCTCTCTCGGGGTTGAGATACGTAGGAGTCTTTCTTGGGTTCGGTGAACTTTTCAAAAAGAAAAAAAAAGAGATTTTGAGCAAGTGTTAACGCATTTGCTATCTCTTGTTCAGTTAGTTTGAGGTGGTTGGTTTGTGACATTTTGACTGGTCCTCCATATTGCACCAAGTCACAAAGAAGGTTATGGCCAACAAGGATACCGAGTTTGTTGTCACTAATCAGATAGGGAGTTCGAGAAATAAAAATTTAGGATCTAATGAAGAGATTTGAAAATTGAGGCAGCTAATGATAGAAATGCATCGAGCTTGGGCTAATAGGTTGCCGTCTCCTCCAGTTCCCACAAATAATCTAGAATATCTTTCTAGCTTGCCTTCCATGTCACATGACAATTTCCCTTTTTTTTTTATATGGCACAACATGCATCAGGATTGACTTCGGGGCAATAGTATCCCACCACTTCCAATGTTCATTTCCTCACTCCCCAATCCAAGACTACCACATACTCGGCTCCACCTGTTGTTCGTGCTTTTGCGGCACCACCCCCACGTGAATCTCCTACTTTTGATCTTCATCCATAAGTTGTGCCTCCCTACTCTACAAGAGAGCCTGCATTGGATATTACTGGGGATTAGCTTTACACTTTTGAGCCTACATTCAAGTTGACTGGTCTTTACGGTGACACTCACCCGCCTGAATTTCCTCCTAACACTGAGAAGCCTGTTATGACAGAAGAACAAGAGGAAATGATCAAAAAATTGAGAAGTTTGGAACTGGCTATGAAGAACTTGCAAGGACTTAGGGGTTACAAAAGTGTCTCATATAAGGACTTATGCATGTTTCCAGGTGTCAACCTTCCTCCTGGCTTTAAAATGCCAAAGTTTGAGAAGTATGACGGACATGGGGACCCGGTGGCATATTTGAGGCGCTATTGTAACCAATTAAGAGGTGCTGGAGGGAAGGTAGAACTACTCATGGCTTATTTCGGGGAGAGTTTTTCAGGGCTAGCTTCGAAATAGTTTGTTGACCAAGACATCGACAAGTGGAATAGTTGGGATGACCTAGCTAATGGATTTATGCAACAATTTCAATACAATGTGAAGTTGATCCCTGATAAAAAATCCCTAACTAGTATAAAAAAGAAGAATACTAAGAGTTTCAGGGAGTATGCGATCAGATGGCGCGAACAAGCTGCTAAAGTAAAACCGCCAATGAAAGAAAGCAAAATAGTGGAGGTGTTTACTCAAGAGCAGGATGAAACATATTATCAACACTTGTTACCTACATTAGGTAAGTCATTTATTGAGGTCCTTAAAATGGGGGAGATGATAGAAGAGGGAATTAAGACCGATCGCATTGTGAGTTTTTCAATATTAAAAGCGACAACTCAAGCAATTCAAAAGGGTTCAGGAAGTGTTGGGGAGGCAAAGAATGAGGAAGATGCATCTTATATTATAGTTGGACAGTGGGCATGGTTAAGAAGACCCCATTGTCGTCACTCCCAGGCTCAAACCCAAGTTCACGCCCAAGCTCCACATAATCACTCCCAAAATCCATTATACTCTGCTTCTCCACCTCCGTATCTAGTATATAACGCACAACCACATGTTCAACCCCTATGTTACCCACAGTGGAACACACCAACTCCTCAGAGTCGTCCTCTAACTCCACAAATATACCAAAACCCTTCTAAACCTGATTTTCGATCTAAGCCAAACGATGAAATGGGGCAGAAGTTGAAAGATAGCTTCACACTAATTGGAGAGTCGTATGTCAGTTTATTTCATATATTGTTACAATGAGGCATTATCACTCCTCTCCTTGGGTGCACTCTTAATCGCCGTTCAAGAAATTTTGATCCTAATGTACGATGTGTGTATCATTCTGATGCTCAGGATCATAGTATTGAAGATTGTCGAGATTTGAAAAGAGGAATTGAAAAGATGATTCAAGGTGGATCAATTATGGTGCAGAACATTAAAAGTGAGGGAAACTCTAGTCATGCTGATATGCAAACCAGTGGCTAAGATGTCAGACTGAGCATTTGAGAAGCTACCCCTCTCCCTACTAGGAAGAGGTCTGGTAGTTTGTTTTTTTTTATTTTCTGTTATCCAAATTATTTCAGGGTTGTAGTTCGGGATATATTTAATTTTGTCCTTTTGTCTTTTATGTTCAAACCCTTCTATCTTTTGTTTCAACTAAATGAAGTATCTCATTTTTCTTTGTGTTTTAAATATGTGTTGTTTGTTTGTTTTATTTACATAGTACATTTTATGTTGACTCTAGTGATATGACATGCTAGTAAAATTTTCAGCCAGATCTTAAAATCCAGTTTAAGAATGAGCATTGAATCAGAGGGTTAAAGTTAGAAAAAAAGAGCGTCTGAGAAAATAAATAGAGTGCTGGGATATTTGGTGATAAAGTTGAAGCCTTCTTTGAAAATTAAGACAATTATTTTGAGAATCGTTAGAATAAATTGGTCAGCATTTGATAGACACGTCTCAATTAGGTCAAATAGTGGCTGCGTGATCCTATATCAAGAGGAACAAAAAGAAATCAGTTCCACAAAAGCATGAATCATTCGATGTGAGGGATGCATAAAAAAAGTGGAGTTGTATGCTGTACAAGTATAGAAGAAGAAATGACACACATGTTCAGTTTAAGTTAGTGTTGTTAAAGTGTCACACATGATCTTTATCTCCCATTTTCCAATTGTATGTTATGTACTTTTATTCTCAAGGATTGATATGATGAAGGCATTTTATTTTACTATCCAAATATTGTGTCATCCTTTGTTTACCCCGTTTGAGCCTTAATGTTATTTTATTTCATACCCATCTTTTAGAATCAAGATAGAGTCAGTAAAGTTCAAGAAAAAGTATCGAGTGAAAAAATAAAGTTAGAAAAGTTTCAAAAAGAGACAAAAATATTTCCAAAAATAAAAAAAGAAGAGTGTCAAGAAAATAGAGTTAGAAAAAAAAAGAATCGCAAAGTGAAAAGAGAGAATAAAAGAAAAAAGAAGAGTGTCAAGAAAAATAGAGTTAGAAAATTTCAAAGAGAAAAAGTGTCAACAAAAGAAAAAATCAGAATCAAGCAAAAAACAAGATGGCAGAACTACGCGTGACTTGATTCTCCTCTTTCGGGGGTGAGATATGTAGGCTGACCTCCTCTGAGCTCGGTCCAACCAAATAAACAATTTAGAATTTCCCAGTCAAAAACTGGGGCATGATTTAATCATCATTGTTTGAGTCGATTCCAAAGTCAAAAGAAACTGAGGCATGAGTTAATCCTTATTGTTTGAGTCGATTCCAAAAGTTGTAAGTCCTACCCCACTTTAAGTGTCATTAGGGCCCCATGCCATCTTTTCTTTCCCTATCCAAAATCCAAGTTACAACCAAATAAAGACCTTCATATCAATCTTTGATAATGATAAGGCTAAGCATGCAATGGATGTGATGAAGCATTTTGGGAACTACTAGTCTTCCTCAGTAGAAGCAGGAGAGAAATAAAAATGAGAGAGTCTTATTGGTGAAAACTCTCACGGGCACCATAAGATGATGGTAATTTGAGAGAGATAAAAATGAGAGAATCTTATCGGTGAAAACCCTTGCGGGCACTATAAGACGACTGTGAGTGTAGAGAAATAAAAATAAGGGAATCTTATTGGTGAAAAACCCTCTCGAATACCACAAGAAAATGGTGAGGTGATAAAAATAAATGAGAGAGGCTTGTTAGAGAAAACCCTTCAAGGAGCCACTAGCTGAATGAGGTCTCCGAATGTAATTGGCCCCAGAAAGCAACTCACTTTCAGGGTCATTAACTCAACAACAATTTGTAAGAGTTTTGGATGGAAAGATCAGGCAGTTTAATTCGATATGTATGTCATAATCATTAGAGTTGACTGTCATTTTCAGATAAACTTTTCTTTCATCTTTTTCAATGGGGACATTCATTGTCATTTCTTTCTTTTCTATAGTTATATTTTTATTTTCTTGAGTCAGTTATCCAAATAAAAGAAAATTTATTGTCATTTTTCTCTTGTCTCTGATTCAAGTCCATGTCAAAACAAGTGACAAAGGACCTCAAAACTAGCTATTAGCTTCTTTAATTGCACAAAGCAAAATAAAAGGTTGGCACATGATTGTGAGCTGAAATAAGGCATGCAAAATTTTTGTCAACAAATAAGTTTGGAAACTCATGGAAATACGAAGGTTTAAAGGGTCTATCTGAGAAGCATGGCAAAGCAGAGAAACTGTGTTTGTTTCAGTCACTCTTAATAATATGAGTTCAGGTCAATGATTCAACAAGCCAATGATATATGCTAATGGTTGGAAGCAAGGTTAAATGTGATGGAGGCAAGAGCGATTGCCGTAAAAGCTAAATCCACAAACCAGCCACCATATCTTAAACTCACAAGTTTTCTTTGATGAAATATGAAACATACTACCTTCAAATCAAGGACTTCAGAACATAAATATCAAGGGCTGCAATGTCTCACTCCTACAAATGCAGAAAGCAATGTTGATGCACAAGTTTGATAATCAAATCATGGTAAAATTCATCATCCTATATCCCTCAGAGACACACTTTCTTGTCCAGGTATTTCAGTTTTTAGTTGCTAGGTGATACACTCCTTAAATTAAACTTTTTATTCCTATAAGACGTACCTTTTAGTCGAGTTATTCCCATTGATTCCTATAAGATGTATCTTTTAGTCAAGTCATTCCTCTTGATTCCTATAAAATGTACCTTTTAGTCAAGTTATCTCCCTTGATTCCTATAAGATATACCTTTTATTCGAGTCATCTCCCTTGATTTCTATAAGACGTATCTTTTAGTCGAGTCATTCCCCTTGATTTCTATAAGACATACCTTTTGGTCGAGTCATCTCCCTTGATTCCTATAAGATATACCTTTTAGTCAAGTCATTCCCTTTGATTCCTGTAAAATGTACCTTGTAGTTTAGTCATTCCCCTTGATTCCTATAAGGCGTACCTTTTAGTCGAGTCATCCCCCTTGATTTCTATAAGACATACCTTTTAGTCGAGTCATTCCCCTTGACCCCTAGAAGATGTACCTTTTAGTCGAGTCATTCCCCTTGACCCCTAGAAGACGTACCTTTTAGTCGAGTCATTCCCTTTGACCCCTAGAAGACGTACCTTTTAGTCGAGTCATTCTCTATGATTCCTGTAAGATATATCTTTTAGTCGAGTCATTCCCTTTGACCCCTAGAAGACGTACCTTTTAGTTGAGTCATTCCCTTTGATTCCTATAAGACGTACCTTTTAGTCGAGTTGTCTCCTTTGATTCCTATAAGACGTACCTTTTAGTCGAGTCATTCCCTTTGATTCCTATAAGATGTACCTTTTAGTTGAGTCATTCCCTTTGGCCCCTAGAAGACGTACCTTTTAGTCGAGTCATTCCCTTTGATTCTTATAAGACATACCTTTTAGTCAAGTCATATCCCTTTATTTCTAGTAAGACGTACCTTATAGTCGAGTTATTCTCCTTGATTCCTATAATGATGTGACTTTCGCAAAAGTCCTTTGATGATAAACTGGGGCAAAATTTAATTCTTGTTGTTCGGAACTTCACTTTTCTAGCAAATGATCTCTTTATATAATCTTTGTTTGGGATAATTTTCTTTTCAGTTTTGATGTGATTTCAGGAGCCCGCCTGAAGAACGGGGCGAATAAAATGAAAGACAAGAAACAAAGTGAAGAAATTGAAAAACAACATATGGAAATAGCAAGTCAGGAGCCCGCCTGAAGAACAGGGTGATGCAATAGCAAGTCAAGAGTCAAAGAAGTTGCATAGATAGGATTTTTATAATTTATTTTATGTTTTCACTTGTAATTTTCATTTTTGATGTAGTGACAAAGCCGCGGACCGGAACCTCGACGGGACCTCACTCGAAACTCCAACTCGGTTGTCCTTCTTCCTTTTATTTCTTTCTTTGAATAATGGTCGGGTCAAAATTCCATCTCGCTGTCAACTTCTTAGTATGAAAACACTTTGTGTTTACATGCAAAGAGGGGCATAATGTAGACACGTAATTTTGTCCCTTTCCGAAAGCATTTTTACCATTTTTACCCCTGTCTTACTGCGTGCCCTCACCCATATGATTATATCCCACAAAAATATAAAAAATAACAAAAATTCAATAAATCCCTAACCTTATCCTAACAAACTTTATCCTAACCACATACCCCAGTACCCCACCCCCACTCACGTCACCACCCCCTCAGATTTTTTTATTTCTTTTTAACAAACACATTAACAACAAAAAAGGGGCCCCACGTGATTATTCTTTTGGTCTGCTTTCTTTCTAGATGATAAAGGGGGATAAAAAATTCACACAGAGGGGGAGATTCAAACACTCCACCATTATTCACCAAAAGGAGGAGGTCACTAGAACTCTCTATTTTTTTAGAACCACAAGATAGCAGCTACACATCAACACACAATTCTCTCACCAAGATACCACTACACACAAAACCATTACTATCATCTTCCATTTTCATCTTCTACAGAAGAACAGAATCCACTCACGCCACACCTCACGGGAATTCACCACAGGGAGAAGATAATTCTCCATTTTTCATCATCTGCACACACCCACTGATTCAGCAATGATATTCAAACATAAACGCACACACTTCTCTGACCATGGACTAAAAATAGAGAGTCGAGGGAGAGAGACAGAGAAAATGAGAGAGTTCTCGGTGAAATTTCTCCCTAGAATCGGCGTTCCCTTATCAAATCCGACCATCTATAGACCCAAAAATCCCTGAATCCTCTTTGTCTCTTGTTCTTCAGCGACATATCACAAAAATCTTCAGTCGAGGAACACTGTTGACATTGTTTGTTAACGTTACAGCTAAATTTGACTGGAAACACCATATCCGGCCATCTCCCACCATTGAGGTAAGCCAACCAGCCGTGTCCTCGCCTAAACCATGGGAAAATAGTTCGGTTTGCACAAAATCGGATTCAGGTTTGTCTATTTTTGGCGATTTCTATTTCGGGTCAGTAGAAAACAAGAGAAGGATGCATACCGTAGCTGGGATTCACTGTTGAGGTTTGATTCGAGGTTAACCGGCGCCGACTCTATCGTATTTAATCAAAATAATACATCGAATTGAGAAATCTTTAAATCGAGATCCAATTCTACTCTTTCCTTCTTTTTATCTCATCATTTATTATATTTGGTGTGTTGGATTGAATATCATGTGTTGCTTGATCTTTGTTGATGATGCATAGTGATTTGTTTTGATTTGTGGTTAGTTCTCTTGATTATAGATTGTACGGTGAAATGGTATCTCGTTTGACAATTAAAATTAATTTGGGGGTGAGAATTGAAAAGTTGACATAATTGG
>NW_025884705.1:11330-20364 GCF_002878395.1 Capsicum annuum
AATTAAAATTAATTTGGGGGTGAGAATTGAAAAGTTGACATAATTGGTGAATTTTGGTTAGTTTGATTCATTGGTTGTTTGACTTGAAATGAACGTTAATTGAAATTGGTAGTATCATGATACGTCGATTGGTTTAGGCAAACATAGGTTGGGTAGGCAAATTTTAGAATTGGTGGCTTTGGTTGAATGTTGGAAATTTCGTGGAATGTTTGAAATTTTGTTGAATAGTTTGATTTTTCGGCACTAAAAATATATTCATTTGGCTGGGGAATGCCTCGAGGGATTTGTATTGATTTATTCGGAAAATGCCCCGAAGTATCTTGTACTTGGAGGACGTTCGTGATGAAGGCCCGAGGCATCGAGTGAAGCATTGGAGCTTAGTCTAGGATTAGTTTAGAATAGGATTTACATTTCCGTATTTTTCTATTTCGAGACTGTATAACTCAGACTGAACACTATAGTTTGGATTCGTTTTGTTTTGTTTGTTTGTTTGATTGTTTTACATGTTTTTGTTTGGTTTGTACATTGTAGTGCCAAATCAGCCGATTCACTCTACCAAGCGACCGTGGCGAACCACGGGATCGAGGGGTCCCTAACACCTTCCCTTCGATCAATAGAGTTCCTTAACCAGAATCTCTGTTCGCAAACCAGTTTCAAGAGTCAAATCATTTTGAAAAGGATTTTCCAAAGGTGACTTGGCACACCGGTTTATGCCAAGTGGCGACTCTGAGTTTAAATGTAAAAATAATCCTCTTTCAGAACAAATCTTTATTTTGTCACTTTAATAATAAAAACCCTTTCGAACCTTAAAAATCATATCTTTTGGTGTTAAAAAGGGGTGTGACAAATGATACGAATTGTATTTATTGATATAAATAAATACAATTCAAATTTCTATATTAATACAATATATACAAATAGATTTTGTATTTGTAAAATTATTTGTTTCATTAATTTGTAATTGTATTTGTATTAAGTGATATTTCTTTATTTACAAATACAAATGATAATTTTGACATACAAATACAAAAAGCTAAGGTACATTTGTATCAAATGACACATTAGATATTTATATATTTTAGAATCAAGAAAATACAATTAATGCATTTACTTGTTTGTATATAAATACAATATGCAATCCACTTACAAATACTAATACAAAATAATTCTTTAAAAATAAAAAGGCATCGATGAAAATAAAATATAAATACAAATATAATCTAAATATACAAACACAATAAAATCACAAGACAAATATAATTTAATATAATATAAAGTCAATTATAAAATACAAATACAAAATAATTCTTTAAAATACAAGTGCAAATTATATAAAATATAAATGATGGTTCGAACTAATAAATATAAATACAAGT
This sequence comes from Capsicum annuum, assembly GCF_002878395.1. Taxonomy (NCBI): domain Eukaryota; kingdom Viridiplantae; phylum Streptophyta; class Magnoliopsida; order Solanales; family Solanaceae; genus Capsicum; species Capsicum annuum. The sequence goes on from NW_025884705.1 coordinate 12,707, forward strand.
GCGAACTACAAAATACAAATACATTTTAAAATACAAATACAAATATAGTTGTATCAATGAATACAAAAATATAAATGACGGTATAACTACAAATACAATAAATAATTGTGGTATTTACATTATCATCCATGACTTGTGCTCGAGTAGTCATATTTTTCGAAAATACAAAAGATATAAAATAAAAAATGATAAAGAAAATAAGTACAAAAAAAGAAAACAAAAAGAATCAAAGAAGAAAGAGAAATAGAAGTTAGAGATAGAAGAGAGAAAAAATAAAAAGAAAAAAATAGAAAAAGAAAAAAATAGAAAAAAAAAAAAAAGAAGAAAAAACGAGGAAAATACGAAAAAGAAAAAATATAAGAAAATGAAAAAAAAATGGTAGTGTTTTTGGCGAGACTAAATATGTAGTGTATTTATATTTTTTATGAATATAGACCACTGAGTAAAAAAGTGAATACAACTGCTGTGAATAGAATACAACGACTAAATAGGTGTTGTATTTATATTTTATTTGAATACAAACTATTGATAAAATCAAATATAACAGGCATAAATTGAATATAACGGCTATAAATGGTAATTATGTAACATATGACTATGGAAGATGAATTTTACAGCAAAGTGTAGCTATTTGTGAAAGATTCTCTTAATTCAATGCTTAAAAAAATGTATTGAGTAATGACTATAATTAATAACTAAGGGTAATAACTTAAAATAATCAACTCATACTCCCTTGGTCCAACAATACTTATCCATATTACTGAAAATAAATATCTAACAATACTTTTTCAGTTTAAAAAATCAAAGGATAATTTACCCATTTACCCTTAGTTATTAATAACAATCATTATCCAATATATTTCTCAAAGTACAGAATTAATTATATTCAAAGAGTGATATGATAAAATTACATCTATTATTTGTTACTATTTCTTAACTTATGTACAAAGTCAATAATAGACAACTATGAATAGACGGATAAAATATATAAGGTAAAAGGATCAAAGTTACCCCTTTACTTTAAAAAATTGGTTAAATATATCCTTCATTATATTATGGGGATAAATTTACCTTCGATGTTATACTTTGGGGCCATATTTACCCCCATTGTTAAGAAACTTTTCACATGTATCCTTCCTTAATATAAAAGTCTAAATCAACATTAAATTGCCCATTTTTAAAAATTAAATCACACCCTAATCTAATTCGCCCGATTCGGCTCACAAAAATACACAAAGAAATATATTTGTCGACGATGTAATTTTTAAGATTTAAATCCGTACAAAATTTGGATTATAGTAAATTCAAAATATATTAGTTCCAAATAAATATTGAGGATTAATATAATTAGATTAATTATTTAAGTCCAAACATATATGAATTTAATTAAATTCTATTTTTCTATTGGGTTAGCCCATTGCTTTGGGCTACAAATGATGAGCCCATTTTAATAAGCCCAAGATATTGTCATATTCTAGAGGCCCAAATAAGCGTCATATGTCAAATGACGTGGCATGCCAAGTCAAGTAAAGTAGCCAATAGAACCATACCACATGTCAAAATGATGCAGCAGGCCCATGAAATAAAAGCCCATAAAAAGGAGACACATCACTTAAATCTGATTGGTCAAAGGAAGTTCATATTCATCATGACTCTTCCTTTCCTACAACTATAAATAGGGGTCTCATAATTTAGAAAAAGGAACCCCCTTAACTCTAACAAGTAGAAAGAGAAAGCTTGTGGATCAAACGCCGCAATTTCTCTAAAAGCTGAAGCATCCAAATCAAGTTCATCAAGATTCAAGATCAAGACCGCAATATTCAAGAACAAGCTCAAAAGCCCTTGAATTCAAGCACAAGTCAAGATCAAGTCCCTCAAATCAACAAATCAAGTTCAAATTCAAGATCAAGCTTTAAGCCCTTGAATTTATATTTGAAAAGGCGAATAAGAGGATTCATAGAGATTGTAACACTCGCATTGAAATCAATAAATTGATTGTTGCAATATTTCCTTGTCTCGATTATTTATTTTTGACCTTGAGAATTTTATTGTCCAATAAATTTTGGCACGCCCAGTGGAACGATCTCTACCTCTCATCTCAACTTTTCCAACTGCAAAGTTCAACAACACTGAAATGACTTCCAAGAAGGTCAACTCTCAATCAACTGCTTCCAAGGCTGCTGAATCAAAGTTCTCTACTAAAGTAGAAAACATCCTACGTATTACTTTCGGAAGCTTAGGAGCTGTCATAAGAAGCAAGGCAGGCTTGCTAGGACAACAAACAAATTCAGTGTCGTCCATACTAACTCCAATTTTTGGATCTTCAACCTCAAAAGGAAAAAAGTCCAATGCAAGTGCTTCAGAAGGAGGGAGCAATGTGGCGGAATCTCATAAAAAGACTCTAGCTCTACTTGAGCATTCCGGTTCCAAATACTCTAGCGTGAAGAGCTATGGTTGTTCAAGCAACTATTCATCTCTGACTATACCACATAAGTAGAGCACTTCAAAGATCAACTTACGTGATAATTCGTGCTACTCTTTAACATCTCCAATCATTATACAAGCGATGGTAAATGATGCCTCGTCTATGAAGGAGCATCTTGTAAATCTGGCAAAGACAATTGATGACCTAACTAAATATATTCAGAATCAAGATGCTCGAATTGATAAGATAGTGGATAGGGTGGAGGGTATGATAGAAGTAGAATCTAGTCATGCACCTGAAAAATCTTCAGAGGTTCATGAGATAGAAAATCCTGTGAAACAAACACCACCGCTTAAAGAGGTGCAAGTTTCTTCTGAGGGAATGATCTCGATTGGGCAATTGAGGGAATTCATTAAAGGGACCCTCAAAGACAAGTATGATGCTGTCATAAAATCTTCCCTTGCATATGCCAAGCCCTACATTGCGAGGATAGATATCCTCAAAATGCCTGTCGGCTATCAACCCCCCAAATTTTAATAATTTGACGACAAAAGAAACCTAAAACAGCATGTCGCACACTTTGTTGAGACATGTAATAATGATGGAACTTACGGTGACTATCTTGTCAAATAGTTTGTTCATTTCCTAAAGGGAAACGCCTTTGATTGGTATACGGACCTTAAGCCTAATTCCATCGATAGCTGAGAGCAATTGGAGCATTAGTTCCTAAATTGATTTTATAGCACAAAGCGTATAGTGAGCATGGTAGAGCTCACAAATACTCCCCAAAGAAAGGATGAACCAGTTATTGACTTCATCAATCGATGGAGAAATGCTAGCCTAAACTGCAAAGAAAGGCTCAATGAAAATTCTGCAATAGAGATGTGCATCCAAGGAATTCACTGGGAGCTTCTCTACATCTTGTAAGGCATTAATCCTAAATCCTTTGAAGAGCTAGCTACCCGTGCTCATGATATGGAGTTGATCATGTCTTCTGCTGGAAAGGGGACAACGTCTACCCATGACCCTCGAAGGGGAAAGGATAAGCAGGAACCCAAAATATGGGGCAATTTTGTCCTTAAAAATGAAAACAAGGAGTCCATAAATGTCGATGTGTCTCCTGTAAAGGTCACCACAAAAGTGAGCAAGAAGCAAAGTGTGAAAATGACTTCTGGAGCACGTCTTAATCATAAAACTTTAAAGGAGATACAAGAAAAGGAATATCCCTTCCTTGATTCTGATATTGCTGAGATTTTTGATGAACTCCTTGAGCATAAGCTCATTGAACTCCCAGAGATGAAGCGTCCCAACGAAGCTGGAAGGACCAATGATCCTAATTACTGCAAATATCATAGGCTCATAAGTCATTCTCTGGAAAAGTGTTTTGTCTGTAAAGATAAAGTCATGCAACTGGCAAAAGAAAAGAAGCTCTTCTTCGACAATGAGATAGCCAATACTCATCAAATCTCTATTACTTTTGGCTCGTTCAACCCAGTCCAAATATGTGTTGAAGAGCATAATGATAAAATATTAAAGCCTGACAGGTCTTTAGTTGATGAAGGCAATGATAAAGGTTGGACTCTGGTGATGAGGTGCAGACGTAGAAGGACGAGTCTACAAAAGGAGTTATTCGAGAAGCCAACCAGAAGGAGAATGGTAAAGAAACCAAGGAAACAAAATTTGGTTGAATTCTCAAAGAAGACGAGGATGACGGAGCTTCACCACCAAAAATCTCAGCATCCGATGATTTTAGTGAAATTCTTACCGAGTTGGTTTCGTGTAAAGACTGCCCAAGTCTACCTTGAGGCGTCTTGTTTTAATACCGCCAAAGAGGGGACAAAGGGTGAGAATTTACCCATGAAGGTTCCTTCACCTTCTGAAAAGCTTGCTGAAACTCTTGGCGAAGAGGCAATGCGTGTGATCCAAAAATCACATTCACAAATAACAATCTTCTACTTAGTGAGGCCCTATATAACTGTCCCTCATACATGGTGCATCAAATTCTAGGAAAGAAAATGAATAGAATCTTGATAGATGAGGGATCTGGAGTCGACACCTGACTATCCGCACGATGAAAGAACTTGGCATCGCTACTAGTGAACTAGAGGAAAGTTGTATAATGATCCAAGTCTTCAACCAAGGGGGCCAAAGGGCCATAGGATGTATCAAGTTGGGGATTCGTATGGATGATTTTCAATCAAACCTATTAATGCATGTGATTAATTCCAAAACTTCATACAATGTATTGCTTGGTAGGCCTTGGGTCCACGGGAACAAAATTATCTCGTCCTCTTACTATCAATGCTTAAATTACCTCGAAGGCAGAGTAGAAAGAATGATAGTTGTCAATGACAAGCCATTCACTGAAGCTGAGTCACATTTTGCCAATGCAAAATTTACTTGAAGAATCATGTTGTGGATGAGAAAAGGGTTGAAGATGTCACCAAGACCAAGTATGAAGATTTTGCATCTAAGAAGGCCACGGTGACTGTCAAAAAAGTTTCCACCAAGAAACCTCTTTCCACTTCAAATAAAAAAAGTGTCGCTTCTACGAAAAAAAGGCAACTCCAATTCTTCACTATGTACCAAAGGTAAGGAAAGAGAAAGATCATCCATCGGATTCCGAAGATAATGTGATAAAGCTAATAACTTTACCTATCAGTAAAATTGATGCAATAAATCCATCCTCAAGACTTCTTGAAGAGTCTGTGGCTCAAAATCTGCCACAAGATATGACGCTCCCTACAAAGCGTACGAAAGAAGGCTTTGACCCAAATACATATAAGCTATTTATAAATGATGGATACAATCCTAATGAGCCATCAAAATTGGGTAAACTTTCATTGGAGGGTACAACCAGGAAGGCACATGAAGTCCTAGGATACAGGCAGCCACCTCCAATTCACATCTTCATTAGAAGGACAGTCAGTAATTACATCACCGTGGAAGAAGAATCCATTGTTGCTAATAAAAGACCCTTTGTATTTGACTGACTTGGAGAATCAACTGTAAGAACTTCTATATTTGAAAGGTTGGGACCTCTAAATAAGAATAAAATCAACAAGTGTAAGAAAATTCGTTAAAGCACGATGATACACTCTTCACTTAAAATACAGAAGGATTTCCAAAGTTTGATTCCTTTTAGAATGAAGCGACAGACGAAACTGGTAGTTTTATGCAACAAGGTGCTAAAGACAAAGGCGCATACTGTGGTTTATACCAAGCAATGATAAGAAGATGAAGAGAGTATTGGCTACTCATATCATGTTACGACCCAGAACGAGAAAGATGTCTCATCTCAAATGAAGGTTGATGAAGAGATAGAAGATGCCTTTTGGTGTTATCATATATCCATCAACAACGATGATCCTCAAGAGGAGGAAGATGTTGGAGATGCTCCATCACAACTTGAAGAAGGAGTAACGGCCACAATAGATCCCTTGAAGAAAGTTAATCTTCGAACCGATGAAGACCCAAGACCAACTTACCTGAGTGCGTTTCTAGAAGTAGAGGAGAAAATTGCTTATATGGACATACTCAAAGAATATATGGATGTATTCTCCTGGAGCTATAAGGAAATACCTGGATTAGATCCAAAAGTATCGGTCCATCAGTTGGCAGTCAAAAATGGTACCCGTCCTGTTAAGCAAGCCCAAAGACGCTTTAGGCTGGAGTTGGTTCCTTTGATTGGAAATGAAGTTAACAAACTTATTAAAGCTAGTTTTATTCATGAAGTCAAATATCCCACATGGATTTCAATTATTGTTCCAGTACGGAAAAAGAATGGCCAAATTCGAGTTTGTGTCGACTTTCGGGATCTCAACAACGTCTGCCCTAAGGATGACTTTCCAATCCCTATACCAGAGTTGATGATTGATGACACCACTGGTTATGAGGAAATGTCCTTCATGGATGGTTCATTCGCCTACAATCAAATCCGTATAGCGCCAAAGAATACAGAACTCACCGCATTTCGTACGCCCAAAGGTATTTATTGTTATAAGGTGATGCCTTTTGGTTTGAAAAATGTTGGATCCACTTATTAACGGGCTATGCAGAACATCATTGATGGACTACTCCATAAAAATGTTGAATGCTACATGGATGATCTAGTGGTAAAGTCAAGAAAGAGAGACGACCACTTAAAAGACCTAAGAATAGTATTCGAGTTACTTCAAAGATATCAACTTAGGATGAATCCATTGAAGTGTGCCTTTGGAGTTACTTCTAAAAAGTTTCTTGGCTTTATTGTGTGACACTAAGGAATTAAAATTGATTAAGACAAGGTCGATATAATTTTGAAGATGCCCGAGCCTCAAAATATTTATGAGTTAAAAAGCCTTCAAGGAAGGTTAGCATATTTAAGGAGGTTCATCTCAAACCTGGTCGGAAAGTGTCAGCCATTTAGTCATCTCATAAAGAAGAACACTCCCTTCCAATGGGACCAAGCTTGTAGTAATGCCTTTGAGAGTATCAAATCATACTTAATGAAGCCACCAGTTCTTTTGGTACCCATACTTGGGAAACCATTGATACTCTATATCGCGGCACAAGAGAGGTCAGTTGGAGTACTACTGGCTCAAGAAAATAGTGAAGGCAAAGAAAACTCTCTTTACTATTTGAGCAGAATAATGATGAAGAATAAGCTAAAGTATTCTCCAATTGAAAAGTTATGTTTGGCATTAGCCTTCTTAATTCAAAAGATGAAACACTACTTTCAAGCCCATGTTGTCCGTCTTGTGTCTAGGGCAAATCCCATCAAGTTTGTAATGTCGAAACCAGTCCTTAGTGATCGACTTGCAAGATGGTACATTCAATTTCAATAGTTTGAGATTGTGTATGTACCCAAAAAGGTTGTAAAGGGACAAGCATTGGCAGACTTCTTGGTAGACCACCTGATACCTGATGATTGGGAACTGAGCGATGAACTTTTTGCTAAAAATGCTATGGTTATTGAAGCAAGACCCCCATGGAAGATGTACTTTGATGGTGTCGCACATCGAGATAGAGCTGGTGTCGGTGTGGTGTTCGTCACTCTACAAGAAGAGGTCATCCCATACTCTTTTACCCTAATAAATCATTGCTCTAATAATGTTGCTAAACATCAAGCTTTAATACTTGGACTTGAGATGGCAGTTGACATGAAATAACTATAATTACAAGTCTTTGGTGACTCCCAATTGGTGATTGATAACGCTCAATCTACAGCTCTCGTGGGAGTGTAAAGCGGTCG
>NW_025884706.1:0-1060 GCF_002878395.1 Capsicum annuum
AATTTTATATAGAGATAATGCAGCAAGCAAAGCACATCTTAATGGAGAATTCATAAAAGGAGATGGAACGAAGAATACTTCATCAAAGATTTTTTACATACATGTCAAAGATTTTCTACATACATGAGCTGCAAAAGAATGGTGATATCACTACTAAAAAACTGAAAAAACTGACCACAAGAAATCCACAAAATATGGTCGGAAAAAAACGACCAACCAACCACATGTGGTCGATTTTTTATTTTTTTCAAGAAAATTTATTTTTTAAAAAAAGCGACCACATGTGGTCGCTTTTATATTTTGAAATTTCAAAATAATCATTTCAATAATTTTTATATTTATTATTATTTCTTTTATAAATAAAAATTAAGAAAATAACAAAATCGACCACTTGTGGTCGGTTTTCTTTAAAAAATATAATTAAAAAATGTTTTAAAAACAGACCACTTGTGGTCGGTTTTTAAAAATTCATTTTTAATTAATTTAAAAAAAAAAGGCCACAAGTGGTCGGTTTTTAATTATAAAAAAGGAAAAAATAATAATTTTTAAAAACCGACCACTTGATTAAAAAAAAGAAAAAAATAATTTTAAAAATCAACCACTTGTGTTCGGTTTTATTTAAAAAATATAATTAAGAAGTATTTTTAAAAAGCGACCGCATGTGGTCGGTTTTTAAATTAAAAAATAAAAATAAAAATAAAAATAATTTTAATAAACCAACCAATTGTGGTCGGTTTTATTAAAAAATATAATTAAAAAGTATTTTTAAAAAGCGACCACTTGGGGTCGATTTTATTTTAAAAATTAAATTTAAAATATTTTATAAAAGCGACCACAGGTGGTCAATTTTGGAGTTAAAAAAATAAAAAATAAAATAATTTTAAAAACCAACCACTTCTGTTGTATTAAAAAAAATAAAATATTTTAAAAAAGAGACCACTTGTGGTCGGTTTTTATAATAATTAAATGTAAAATCAAATATATAATTTTTCACGTATTCGATAACCAATATAATAATAATAATAATAATAAAAATATATCAAACATAGATTTTATAAAA
>NW_025884707.1:0-1601 GCF_002878395.1 Capsicum annuum
TCTATTCAAGGATACTCATGAATTTGCTCGAAGGTGTACCAATGCCAGAGACAAGGGTCAATTTCCAAAAACCATGAGATGCCGATGAATAAGATGATGGAATTAGATTTAGTTGATGTATGGGGGGTCGATTTCATGGGGCCCTTTGTCAGTTCTTTTGGGATGAAGTATATTTTTGTCATAGTTGAATACGTATAAAAGTTGGTGGAATACATTGCTCTAGCTGATAATGAAGGGAAATGAGTCATTGCATTCCTAAAAAGAAATATCTTTTCTAGATTTGGGGTACCACGCACTATCATAAGTGATGGTGGCTCACATTTTGTAATCGGCTGTTCTGAGCTGCATTTGCTAAATACGAAGTAAGACAACACAAGGTGGTAACTCTATACTACCCAAAAACCAGTGGTCAAGTGGAGGTATCAAACAAAGAGATAAAAGCTAACTTGGCTAAAGCCGTAAATGCAAGTCGGCCGGCCTGGTCCCAAAAATTGGATGACGCTCTACGGGCATATAGAACAGCATTCAAAACGCCCATCGGAATGTCACCATACCAAATGGTTTATGTCAAAGATTATTATTTACCAATTTAATTAGAACATAAGGCTTTGTGGGCGCTTAGGAAGTTGAATTTGGATTGGAAGGAACCAGCAGAATTGAGAATAGGACAGCTTAATGAGATGGATGAATTCCGTCTAAATGCTTATGAAATAGAAAATCTCTATAAAGAGAAGATGAAGAAGTACCATGATCAGAGAATCATGCATCGAAGCATTTAAAAAGGAGACCTGGTACTACTTTTCAACTCCAAACTCAAGCTATTCCCAGGTAAGCTAAAATACAAATGGTCAGGGCCATTCAAGGTAAATCAAGTCTACTCGTCTAGAGTAGTTGAACTTGAAAGTAAAGACAGAGGTGTCTTTAAAGTTAATGGCCAACGTGTTAAACTGTATATCGGTCCTAATGACTCGGTAAAAAGTATTTCTAACATTGATCTTGAGGAAATTGAGTAATCGAGATGTACTAGTCGTGCCGCGATATTAAATCAGGCGCTAGTGGGAGGCAACCCACATTTTTGTTGAAGGAAAGCTTTATTTTTAAGTATTTTGTTCATTGGTTGAAACTAAAAAGTTCATGTAGGTGTGCAGGTACTAAGATGAAGATAAAACAGATGCAAAGAAAGTTCAGGCAAACCGACGGAATCGACGGACCATCGCTTGATCGACGGACCGTCGACGTCCATCATCGTAAGAAGTCTAGAAACTAAGATTCTCGTAAAATTGCGACGGCTTGGTCTAACGGAACGTCGCATGTGCAATGGACCATCACCCTGAACCATCGCATAATGGTCCCAGGTATGTTCACTGTAAAGTCGCAATGATATGTCCGACTTATCATTGTATGTGCGACGGACCATCGCACTTAACCCTACCTTAGCGGGTTGGGTTGGATTGGTTTAAATAACCGATTTTTAATTCCTATCCATTTCCAAATGTTTTTAAACTAATAATTTGAAGCGGTTAAGTAACTCTCAACGTTTAAAAACACCTGTGCCCTTTCATTCCCCCCTCACACCTCTTCATTTTCCGATCTTCCTATCT
>NW_025884708.1:0-1656 GCF_002878395.1 Capsicum annuum
CGTTAGATAATAAAAACAAAGATACCAACGAAATAATATTATAAACTCTCCGTTCGAGATCACAAACATTCCAGAACACTGCAAACAAGAAACTACAGGCATAAACACAAACAAAGAACTCCTCTCTATTAACAACGACACTCCTACCCATTAACCCTCTATCCTAATTCGCGTTTTCTACACATTCCTATGTCATGCATAATCACCTTCTTTTAATATTTTTTTCAACTTACCGCTACGCTGCGTAAAATCATCCATAATCAATAAAGTTGTCAATACGGATCAGCCCATTCCATCTGGGCTAGTCCACACGGGCTTTGAGTTTGACGGGCCTAGGCGGCCTGGCCCATCAAAATAATGGGCCCAAAATACCAAGCCCACACCATTATTCTGTGGGTTGCAGGCCTCACGAGGCAACCCACTTTTTAAAAAATAATATTTTATAATTTAATTTTAGAATGTTAATAAACATAAATATTACCAAACAATATTACATAGTGTTAATACTTGTTAATCAAGTCTCCAACACCCCAAAAAAATACTCCTAATAGTGAAATTAAAGAACTATTGACATGATATCATTCGAACCAAATAAAAATACTAATAAGCAATCTAAATAGTTGCATGTATTTGATTTATAGGCTGGCCCACGGACTAGCCAACCTACATTGCTCAAGCCCCACTGGCCACAGGCTTATTCAGGCCGGGCAAAAATGTCCCGTTCTTAAATGGACTCCAGAAACTGAAGACCATCTCCATCAAATTACAGGCTGGATCGGGCTGACCCAACAGGCCTGATCCATATTAACAGGTCTAAGGGCCCATTTGGCAATGAATTTTTTTTTCTTTTTTTCAAATTTTTTTCGGAGTTGAAAATTATGGTGTTTGGCCATGAAAATTCAAAAAATAATTCCGCAAAATTTTTCTGAAAAGGGAAAATAGATTTTTGATGTTTTCACAATTTTTCAACTCCAATTCCAATTTTTATTATTATTACATATAACCCCAATCTTTTAAATTTTTACATAAAACTCTCCTTATAACATTACTTTTTCAATATTAGTATGTAACAGTTTTAAAGAATAAGATAATTATAATTTCAAACTTAATGCTATCCTAATTAATATATATCTCTTTTATCTCTCATCATTATTTTTCTCCCTTATTTAATTTTCTCCCTATTTAAGACACTATTTTACTGCTAATGATCCTAATTACTATAATAATAATAATAATAATAATAATAATAATAATAATTTTTCTATTGTGATACGGACGTTTAAGGAATTATAGTCATGTAACTAACAATGGATAATCGTTTTTTTATATTAATGAAATTAATAAAGTTGTAGCAAATTAGTTTACCACTGCCATAAATTATTCTCATTTTTAATTTGATTATATATATTATATTGTGTACATTTGTATTATACTATTCAAATATAAATAATTTATACCATATATATGCTAAAAATATAAATCGGTGTCCAATTTAATAAATTTATATCTTATACTGCAATTGCTACCTTTATATACCATAATACTTGGTATCTTTATACACAAGTATTATATTTATACCCATAAATATATAAAGTATTATATTTATAACAGAAATATACAAAATATGCTATATACAAAGTTTATACCATGTATATA
>NW_025884709.1:0-2166 GCF_002878395.1 Capsicum annuum
TAAGATAAAGTAGACCCGGGATTAAGCAATACATAAACATCACGAGAAAAGATTCGTAACATACCGGTGACAATATTTGGTAAAGCTTCCACCTCCTGGCGGTTAGTCAAAGAATATAACCGGTTGCGACCACTTCCGGCAGCTGAAGGGGCACCCTTAGGAAAATGAGCTATGGAGGTGGCTTGGGACTTAGCCCCCCCCCCATATTTACTCCAGCCGAAGGACCAACTCTCTGAAGGTGACCCACTTTGCAACAAGTATAGCAGTTTCTCCCCTTAAACCAGCACTTCCCTAGATGATTTCTTCCGCAAACCTCACACCGTGGACTAGTATGACGCTGCTGGGCCACACTGTCCTGAGACTGTGTACCTAGAGCTTTGGACCCATGAGGAGTCTGAAAACTCTGAGTTTGTCTGTCTGTCGGTGGTCTGGGTGCTGGGGCGCTGGCTGCTGACTGTACATTATTCCAAAACGTCTTCTTCTTCGACCACTTATTACCCCAGTTACCACTCTACGGCTGACTCTAGTGCTGGTCCGCAGATCCAGCTCTCTTAGCCTGTCTGTCTTTCTCTCTAGACTTAGCAATCTTTTTCTTCTTCTCTTCTACCTGCTGCATATGAACGGCCAGTCGAGCAAAGTCTAACTACTTATTCAATGTAGCCTCGTGGCACTCAAGTACCAGGTTATCAGCAAGGCCAGATGCAAATTCCTCATCCGGGCTCTCATATTACTAGTCAACTCTGGTGCATAGCGGGCTAGTTTATTAAAATTTAAAGTGTACTCCTGGACACTCATACTGCCCTACTTCAGATTCATAAACTCTTCCGCTTTGGCTTCCCTCAACTCCATATGAAAGAATCGATCAAGGAAAGCTTTCACAAATTCGCCCCAAACTGTTGGCTCAGCACCTTCACCTTTTTCATCTTCCCAGTCGGTACACCACTGATTCGCAACGTCCTTGAGTTGATAGGTTGCTAGATCCACCCCTTCAACCTCAACCACATGCATCACCTTAAAGATCTTTTCCATCTCATCCACGAACTCCTGTGGATCTTTCTCCACCTTGGTGCCAGTGAACTTAGGTGGGTTTATCTACATGAAATGTCTGACTCTAGTAGCCTCAGATGTAATAGATACAGACCCAATATCTTCAGATTGTTAAGCCTGGTTAGCTACCAACTGTGTCATCATATGAATAGACCGTCTGAATTCTACATTTGAAATATCTCCCTAAGCAGTTGGGGGATGGTTGGCATTAGTCCGCGGAGCCCGAGGTGGATTGTTCAGGACTGGAGGGACTCCCGAATTAGGGGCAAATTCTGAAGTGTGAGACCTGTTATGGGTCCGCATCCCATGGGTGGGACGGACCTCATCTGCCTGAGCATTCTGATCGATGATACGACGTGGAGGCATAACTGTGTTTCTGAAACACAAGTGATCATTGATTAGGGGACAGTTCAGACTCTGAAGCACGAACTAAATCACAAAGAAGGGAAACATTTTCTAAACGCCGAGCAGCCTCCTGCTTATAAGTGTGGCGCGCTACACACCCACTTACAAGACTTTACCTGACGTACTTTCGCAGACACCCTGGGACCATGAACCGTGCTTTGATACCAAGCTTGTCATGACCCGAACCGGGGCCTGGCCGTGACGAGCATTTTGAACCATTGAGGCCCGAAACACCCCTCTATGTCTGGTAATCATGCACCTAATTCATATGATCAAAGTAATGCGGAAAACACAATAATTCAGAAACATGGTCATAAATATGAAAAGAAACAATAACGGGGAGGTAAGGTTCCCCCAACATTAATGAACCTCTAAACAACTGTCTGCGAAAATCTCTAACAAACGACTGAGTCAAGTAACCGTATATAAACCTGGGACAAGGCCCCCAGTAGACCCTAAAACTGAATATAACATAAAAAGACTGCAGGACATAAGAACTTTCGAAATATAGAAGGCTCACCACTTGTCTCTACAGCTCTTTCTGAAAGATCTACTGATTTTCTTGACCCCTAGACTGGGCCTCTGAACCCGAGAGGTTGGAGAGAGGGGGGGTGGGGGTCAGCACAAAAGTACTAGCACGCAGAGATATCAAAGCAAAACATAATATTTTTTACAAAATATAGTTGAGAGCCATTATAAAGCAATTTCGTATCA
>NW_025884710.1:0-1952 GCF_002878395.1 Capsicum annuum
AATATCGGGAGAGTCCTCCTATTCCTGGCAGGATGGTAAAGCATAAAATCTATTCTGGCACTGCCCGCCAGCATTGCTAGAAGAGGCGCCCTGAGTTAGGGCTGAGTAAGTCACTGGAACTGGGGCACTAATAATCTGAGTCTGGGTTTGAGGGCGATAGTAACGATGCCCTTGTCCATCCTGTGGATAATCTCTAACTTTGTGACCTATGTCACCACACCAAAAATAACCCCTCTTCTCACCCCAACACTCACCCGATTGAGCCCTACCATACTTAGGACACAAGGAATGATTTGGCTTACTGCCAGTACTGTACTGGGGCCTGGATGCATATGAGCTGCTACCTTGCTCCGGCCTACCTCTAGGCACGGGAGAACTAGTAGATGACGGTGCTAGCATAGACGAATAATCCTGATACTGAGGGCGACTCCCTCCCTGTGATCTAGTCTGACCCTGTCCGTTCTGCTCAGACCTAGCTCTCTTATTCCCTCTCATTCTATCTCTCTCCTTAATCTTGTTTGCCTCAATCTGTTGGGCATGAGTCATCATCCTAGAAAGATTCATCTCACTATTCAGCATAGCAGACCTACACTCCTTAACCACATAACTAGATACTCCAGTCACAAACTTACTCATATTAGGCCAATTATCAGCCACTAAGTCAGGAGCATACTTGGTCAATTGATTGAACTTTAGACAGTACTCCCTAATAGTCATAGAGCCCTGTCGCAGGTTCATAAACTCTTCCACCTTTGCCTCCCTCATCTCTAAAGGGAAAAACTTATCCAAGAACGCATCCTGGAACTCTTGCCAAGTTGTAGGGACAGCTCCCTCACCTCTACCTTTCCTCCATGCAATAACCCAGTCATAAGCAAGGTCTTTCAACCTATATGCAGCCAACTCCACACTATGTCCCTCAGATACATACATCACATGAGTAATCTTCCGCACTTCCTCTAAAAACAACTGTGGATCCTCATCAGACTTGGACCCATAGAATTTCGATGGATTCATCTGCATGAAGTCATGGATCCTGGCAGCAGCTGAATCACCTCCCTGCTGCTGTGGAGCCGGGGCCGGGTTGGCCTGAACATTTACAGTAACAGCTTGGGCCAGCGCCTGAAAGGCTGCCCAAAATTCAGCATGAGACATATTTTCATTCAATGGGTCAGCGGGTTGAGGTTATTGACCATCATTATTTCTTCTCACTTGACGTGAAGGCATATTTCTGAAAGAAGATAGCACGAATCAATAGCAGAGAGAGACACTTTAAGCTCGATAGACATCTGAAAGAAAGAATCACACTTTTTCCTAAAACGTCCTATAGCGTCTTGAACATAGATATGGCGCACTACACACCGATGATCAAGACTCTACTTAACGCGGCTAGTCAGACTCCCTAGGATACCTTAAAACCTTAGGCTCTGATACCAAGTTTGTAATGCCTCGAAAAAGGGGTCCCAAAGCGTCACACGGTGCTTGAGGCTAGAGTAGCCCCAAGCTAACCCTTTGAGCTATTTTCAATCAGTTCAACATAAATCAACGGGGTTTCCATATATAACCCTCAAATAACAACAGAGTAATCATAGTCCAAGAATAATAGAATTTCAGAAAGATAACTAAATACGACTTATTAGTCAACCCCCAACATCTATACTAGTCTGACAAGCCTCTAAGAAAATCAATAAAACCAGCGAGCCATTGAGACATGGCCCAACTGACTCATACTCAGTTATCAAATGTAAAAGATTTCATAAAACCAACATCAGACATCACATCCTCGAAATATGAGGACTCACTACGATAGATGATGTAGAACAGCGTGCCCAAAGAATCACTGTCGAACCTGGAACTAAGCACCTGAACCTACATTCTGAGAAAATGCAGCCCACATCCGAAGATGTGGGTCAGTACCACATCCGAAGATGTAGGTCAGTACCATGGAAAGGAAC
>NW_025884711.1:0-31756 GCF_002878395.1 Capsicum annuum
CTACCCAAAACCTATGATTTTCCTATAGATTTTTGGCCTATGCGTATAGATTTTCGGCCTAACACATGACACTATCAAGTTTAGTAAAATTAGTATTCATTTCAGATCAAACAATGATTCAAGGAATTAAATTAATCAATATTCACTTTTTATCATGTTTCAATCCACACCACCAACTTTATCCTTAAACAATGATTAACTTAATCCACAACCATTCATTCGAATCTTCAAAAATTCAAATCCAACATCAAACAACATTCATGATTCAAACATCACAAAATTACACAAAACAAACTTCACGTAATATAAATTCATCACACAAAGTAGCCAAATTTACATTTAGTCAAGAATAAGAAAGAGAATGGACTTCAAATGAAGTTTTTATTGTGTCAAATTATGCGATTAGAAGACAAAACCAAATCCAAAAACACCCGATTCGAACCTCAATTATGAACTAATTTCCAACCCTGATAGACGCCCTTTTCTATTTTTTGTCACAAATCCAAACCAAAATCTAAGAATGGAGAAGAAACACACTAATTTTCGTATGCTGCAGGGTCTGTGAGGGAGTTTCCACCGATATAATTAATGGTATTTTTCGGTGGTGGTTTGGTCAATAGGTTTTGGTTATTTTCATACCTCGTTAGAATTCGTTCTCTACTTCACTTGAGCTCCGGCGAGCTCGGCAGCAACAGAAATTAAAGACAGAAACCGACGGCGACTGAGTTTTCCGACGAAACTCGTCGGAGAAATCTAATTCACTGTGTTTTCCCCCTTTTACCGATCTTCTTCTCGTCGATTCTCTCTTCTCGATTTCCTCATCTATTATTTCTTAATTTTTATCACACTTTCTCAGTTTTTCTATCGACCTCTCCAGTTCTCGACATTTCCTTCACTATTTTCTCACCCTCAATCTCCCCCTCAATCTGAATTCTCCATCTGTGTACATGTATGCTATTAGTGTGGTGTGTGTTTTCCTTCTGTGTGTATCATTTTCTCTTATTGTGTGAGAGTATGTGTGAATGAATTGTAGTGTGTGAATATGAGGTGTGTATTGTGAAGGGAATCAATGAATGAGAAGCCTCCATCTCTGTGTGTAGGTGAATATGTATATATTGTGTGTGTGGATTCTTCTCTATCCAATTTCAGTGAGTGCAGAGGCGAACCCAGGATTTGAATTCTGTGGGTGCACCGATGTTGTTAAAGGCGCGCATAAGTCTCGAAGCAAGACTCAAAATGTGTTGAGTGCTCGCCTCGCTTAATGTATAGCTTAGGTTCTAATTTCTAATATGTACTTTCCCTTGTCAATGAGGCTTTCTAAAGAAACAGACTATTTAACTTTATAAAAAAAAAATTAATTTTTTTGTTCATATATTAGTCATTTATGCTTATATTATTAGTCTTGGACTAGACATATATTTATATTTTTCTCTCTTTATGCCTTTTTTCGTTAAATCTCACACTTCATTTGTACTTTGTTTTTAAACACAATAGACCGTGAAGTTTTTTTACGCTTATTGCTTTTGATAATATTGTGGTGCACAATATTATCTTAAGACGTTATAAAAACTTTCAGTGTCGATTAGGGGATATTATCATATTCAATTGGTCGCCAAAGGTATGAATAATAATGAAAAAATAAATATATAGAACAAATATGAGTTCTAAGCTAATAACTTTACTTTCTTATAATATGATGCTTACTTTTAACATTATTGAATAATTGGTTGTGGTAGCTCAATTGTCAAGATTAATTCATTTTACGGGATGGTCGCGGGTTCGAATCCCCAATCCAGCAATTTTGATGTTTATAAATTTAGCAATAATTCAAGTATTGAAAATAAAAGCAAAAGTATTGTGTGACTCAAGGATCGATCCCTGGTTGTGTGGATGGAAGCAATGGCTTCAACCAGCTCACCTAGGTGCACTATTATTCATGTTGGGGTGCACTATTAATTATATCCTAATTTTTGAAGATATATACACATAATTTTTTTCGACGTTAACAGGTGCACGTGCACCCCAACTGAGGGTAGGGGTAGGGGTAGGGGTAGGTGGTTTATTAGGGTGAGCCAGTGAGGCAAAGTGAGGTATTTTTATTAGGTTAGTTATTTTTATTTTTTATGGGAAATTTATTAAATGGGTGAGGGTGTATGATAAGGTGAGGCGAAAAATGGATAAATTGAGCTTTCGGGAGGGACAAAATTACGTATCTATAGGGTTCGAAAAAAATTAAACATGCAAATAGTGTTGACAAATGAATCATATATGAGTGAGCTTATATACACTTTATATAGCCTTTGATTTATTTGAACTAGTTTTAAGATGATCTATAGCGAGATTAATGAATTGGAGTAATAAATGAGCTATTCAAAAAATTTATTATTTTTATCAAAATTAAATAATTATATTAAAAAGATTATTAAATATATAATAATATTTAATTTGAAATCAACTTATTGATTGCATTTTGATTATAGTCATTTAAAATTTAATAAAAATCATAAATTTAAAATAATTTATAGTATGAAGCTTTATGAAAAAATTGACAAGTGTAGTGCTTTCTCTTTTAAAAAAAAAAAAAAAGTAAATTTTACATATATACCGACATGTTACCATTAATTACTAAAAATCCCATCATCTTTCAAAATTTCCTAAAATCCCAACATTTGACCTCTGATGATACAAGTTAATTACATTAGATACATACTGTTGATACATGTATCTAATGCGATTAACTTGTATCACAGTAGATACATATATTAGATACATGTAGGGTTAACTTGTATCTCAGAAATAGTACAAAATATGAAATGTTGGGATTTAAGTAATTTTTAAGAAGTGGGGGGATTTTTAGAAGTTTAGATAGTTATGTTGTGGTTTTAGGTAATTTTTCCAAAAAAAAAAAAAAATAGGAAAGAAGGGATCGAGCAGTATGAAACAGACAAATACACGGGTTGAAGAAAAAAAAGGCTGAAAAAATATATTCGCCAAGGTTCGAACTTGGATAAATTAGGTTAACCTAAACCCCCTTAACAACTATGCTACGCATTTAGTTTGTGCTGAGGGGGTTCAGCGTTTTGTAAATATCTCAAAAACAAAAAATATAACCTTATACAAACAACATACTTTTCCGATGAAAGAGGTGCGGGTGAACCCCCTCGGCTCAACGTAGATCCACCCTGGGAGAGACCGATTATAGAGCGCTAAAGAGGAGCAGACAACACTAATTTAAAGTACTAAAAATTTTTGGATACTATTTTGTTTCATTTCCAAAGGAAAGAAAATTACGAGAAAAATATGTACTTATTTTTATTTAAATCTTTAGTTCATTACCTTTTTAATATTTCCTAACTCGAAATTGTTAATTTTTCTTAGTCTAGAGATAGTTAATCATAACATTGTCTTTATCTTGATATTTTAAATTTATCAATAGAGAGAAAAAAAAAATAAAAGAGATGTACCAACAAGATTGCAATAATTATTATGATTTATAGTATTTTTTACATACTTTTATTGAAGTATATAAAAAAATTATTATTTTCTTATATTTTAAACTATTAGCTATTGTAATTTATAATACTTTTATATAATTTTAAAATAATACATGCTACTCTCCTTTTCCAAACTTTTGTATCATTAATAGTCAATTATATTTTTTAACTATTCCAATTTAAGTGGCACCGATATAATTTTGAGATTCAGCCAAATATTTTATATCTTTTAAAATTTTTAAGTTGTTAATTATTGTGATCTATAGTATTTTTTACTTATTTCTTTTAAATGTATATCAGATTAATTTTTTTTAGATATTTTAAATTGTTAAATATTATAATTTATAATATATTTTTAATGTAATTTTCAAATAATATATGTTACTTTTTTTGTCCAAATTTTTGTGGCATTAATAGTCAATTATATTTTTAAAATAATTTAATTTTTTAATTACTGTGATTTGTAATACTTTTTCTTCTAGTTCAATTTAAATGATACAGATATAATTTCGACAGTCAGTCAAATATCTGATATCTTTTAATTTTTGTAAGTTGTTAATTATTGTGATTTACAGAATTTTTTCATATTTTTTAAAAATATATAACCAATTAAAAAAATAAAACAAATAAATTAAAATGAATGAAAAAAATGAAGGCACGGGAAAGGACCAATGAAGTTGTGCCAAAGTAGATAGATTTACCTTTATATTTTCTTAGTTGATAACTATTATGATTCATTGAATTTTTTATGTATTTTCTTGAAATATATAAAATGCTAAATATTTTTTTTGATATTTTAAGTTGTTATTGTAATTTATAATACTTTTTATTTAATTTTGAAATAATATATTTTATTCTTCTTGTCCAAATTTTGTGGCATTGATTGTCAATTATACATTTTAAATAATTTAATTTTTTAACTATTATAATTTATAATACTTTTTCCTCTATTTCAATTAAGTGGCACAATGCTTTAGATGGTCATAATAATTAATTAAGGGTAATATCGTAAAACCATGATTGAAGTAGCAAAATAGACAAGTCTTAAATGAGTTATATATATAACTAATTAGAAGTGATATACTAAAATTACTATAAAAAATACTTGTGAAAAAAAATTAAGTGGACCTCATATATATATAAGATGCCAAGTTAATTTAACATTAAATATTATTAATTTTTTAATACTTAGATAACTTTGTAATAACTTTTTAATATTAATATTTTAATACTTAGATGACTTATAATAATTAATTAGGAGTGATATAGTAAAGTTACGGTTGAAACAGCTGAAGCAGATATATCATAAATGTCTATTTTACTTATTTATTAAATATTATTAATTTTTTAATACGTAAATGACATATAATAATTAATTATGGGTGATATAGTAAAATCACATAGCAAGCAGCTGAATAATCGGCAAGGAGGATGACAGAAA
This sequence comes from Capsicum annuum, assembly GCF_002878395.1. Classification (NCBI taxonomy): domain Eukaryota; kingdom Viridiplantae; phylum Streptophyta; class Magnoliopsida; order Solanales; family Solanaceae; genus Capsicum; species Capsicum annuum. The sequence goes on from NW_025884711.1 coordinate 4,936, forward strand.
GCTGCTGAAATTGTCGCTTATAACTAATTAGAAATGATATAACAAAATTACTATAAAAAAAATACTTGTGAAAAAAAATTAAGTGGGCCTCATAAAAGACATAAAGTTAATTTAGTATTAAATATTATTAATTTGTTAGTACTTAGATGACTTTATAATTATTTTTTAATGTTAATTTTTTAGGAAAAAACTTTTTGGCCACAATAGTAAAAAGTCTTATTCATACTATAAACTAGTTAGTTTTTAGATATTTTTGCCCTTTTCATCTTAAATTTGAATTTCTAATATTACTTTATTTAATAACCATTTTTCAATACATTGAAAACAATCCCAATGAAGGGAATGAACAATGAAGTTAAAATTAAGGATCATGGATTTGAATTGGCAGGCCATGTTATTAAATTATTTTTTTAATAGTAGATCTATTTAAATCGTCAAACTTATTTAGTCAAAATTATATTCTTATTTTATTTTTTAAAAAATATATTAATTTATTACGAAGAAATTCTGCTTAGAAATCTTTTATCATTACTTATAAAACTTTCAGTTTTTTCTAAAGTCATTTTCTTTGATTGTTATCAATGTTTCTAGAGTTGCTTATAAAAATCACTTTTCATTTTTTTCTAAGATAATAATGTTACTCAGTTATACCTCAAAAGTTCCCTCCTTTTCTAAGTAGCATGTTATATCCGTAAACTATCATTTTTTAAAAAATAATAAACATTAATATGTTTATTATTTTTTTTAAAAATGATGGCTTACTGATATACTCAGCAAACTCATTTAACCAAAATAAATAATTTTATTTTTTAAAAAAATATATTAATTTATTAAGAAGAAATTCTCATATTATTTTTCGAGATGAGCATTCAGGTTTTTATATATAATTGCCAGCAAAGATCAGTTATTTTTTAAAGAAAATAATATCACTGAAGTAAATAAGTTATCTAGAGATTTTAATTTACATGTAAAAGTGTGTTGAGTTGTCGTTAATGAAATATTTACCAGTTCTAAAGAGTGTTGAGTTATCGTTATTGAAATATTTCACAAATTATACTTAAATATTATTTAAATATATAGTTTAATAATTTGATCCCTCTCCCTCGGTGGTCCTCCTCCTCGTGAAATTAACACCCTTAGCTGACACATTTCAATGACCTATAAATTAATATTTTGGTGTAAATTAATGTTCTTTATTCAATAGGTGAAAGGAGGACAAATTTAATTAGTTGATAGAATTTGGAAGGAATGCATTTTAAACCATTTCTAATATGTTAAGGGTATGCTTGGCCCTTGTTTTGTAATTAATAACTTGAAGAAAAAAAAATCGCCATGATAGCCACAATGATATTGTAATGTTTATTCACACTGAAACTCAAATTTTTGGTTACATTTTTACCCTTTCTCAATTTAAAATTTTCTCAATAATTTATTAACTATTTTCAATATATGAGGTTCTTCCAATATATGGGGATTGAACATTTTTTTGTTCACTTTACTTGGAAGAATTATGTACAAAAATAATTGGATAAATGCCATTTTTTTTCTTTTAATGCTAAGTGAAGAAATTTAGAAATATTAAATAACTTATGATAATTTGTATGATCGAATGACTTTGCTTAATATTAATTTGGCTTTCTAATTATATTTGAAGCTTTATTTAAATATGTAGTATAATTTACACCTATAATTTTTGTAAATATGATCTCTAATTAAGTAATTTTATTAATTATTATGCCTAACTAAATTTAAACTACACGTTTAAATACTTTCAAATATAATTTAAAAATCCTTTAATAATGAAAATCAAAATTCTAAACATTTTAGACATGATATATATCGATATATTATAAAAATCATAAAATTATATAGTTGATATGTGTCAACTATTGCTATTTGCTAGCAACAGCCCAAGAGAGTCACGTGTTAATGTCGTAGTCTTGCTCCCTTATGTTACGTCGATTTTGATAATTTTCTATCATTACTTATATTTGTTATTAAAATGATCTCTAATAAAGTAATTTTATTATTATTATGCTTAAATAAATTTAAACTACATATTTATATAAATTTCTAATATAATTTAAAATATTCTATAACAACCGTCAAAACTTAAAATACTTTAGACATGATATACATTTACATGATATACAAATATTAAAAATCATATAATTCATATGTGTTGATCATAGTTAACAACGACCCAATAGAGTCATGTATTAATGTTGTAGTGTCTTGGCGCTATTATATTATGTCAATTTGATAACTTGTGATCGAATTATTACTTATAATTGTTGTTAATGTTTGATTAGGATTTTTAAATATTTTAATCACGATAGTCAAAATTCAAAATACTTTAACATGACTGAAATCAACACATTATAATAATAATAAAATCATTTAGTTCATACGTGTCAACCCTACATATATATTATTATTACTATCACACACATCAGACCAAAAAAAAGTTATTTTATGAAATAAATAAATTATACATTTGTTAACTTTTTATTTTGAACTATTTCCAAATTAAAAATAAAATAAAAATAACAATTTAGCCTCTTTCATCAATTTCTCTAAGAATTAAAAGGCGCCGCATGGTTATTTCAGTTAATTTTATCTCTTTAATTCTTTATAGGAGTGACTATTGATTATTTTAGTTTTCATTTAGTCGGTTCAATTCTTTCAATTTTTTTTACTATTTTAATTTTTTTAATTCCTACTTTTTAACCTAAATTTTTTATTTTACATTATTTATGTTCCATTTTCTTTCTTTTTATTTCTCAATCATTACTTTTTGTAATTTTATGTTATGTCACATATTTTTATTTTTTTATTTCTTCATCTAGCATAACTGATTAACTACATTACTATTTTAATTTTTGAATTAAAGTAGAATTATATTGTTGAACGAGTTTATTGACACATATTTTCTTTTGATTAAATTATATGGGCTGTGGAAAGTTATCAAAAAATATGAATTAATTATTTTTATAGTATTAGTTATAAATGTATATTTATTTACTAATATATTTTAATAAATAATATACGTACCTTAAATATCAATTTAGTATCTTTTATAAGGGTTAGTTGGGGGTTTGGGCCACAGGTGACAAAAAAGTTTTAAAATGAGGCGTAGGTGACACAAGTCTTAATTATTAGTTGGAGGTGACAATTACTTTATTATGGATTAAGAAAGTTGGGGAAGTTTGAAAATAATTCACAAGTTTTCAAATTTATACTTTGATCCCAATGTATACCTAAAATAATGGAAAACAGAGGGAAAAAAAGGTGTCTTTCTCTCTCTTCTCATCCATTGTTGTTTTCTCCCTCTTAGCGATTTTTGTTGTTAATTGTTTCTTTTTCTGTTGCTTTATTCATCTTCTTCTAATTCATTGTCATCTTCATCTTCTTCTTGTCGACCATTTGTTGTTGTTGTTGCTGTTGTTGTTGTTTTTGCACTACTGTTGTGATCTGATCAATTTCTTAGGTCAAATTTTGTTTACTACATCACTTTCCAATTTGGCATTACTTCATAGGTGACTTTGGTAAGTAAAATTATGATTTTTATTCGTATTTGTCATCTGGATTTTTATTCGTAGTTGTCATCTGGGTACACTTACGTTTTTCCAACAATGGATAGAACCCCGATTATGAATTTAATATAAGTGCCCACAATTTAAACAGATCAATTATCTGCTACATCAGAAGAGTAATCTGTTGCATCAGAAGATTTATCTGTTGCATCAGACTATTTATCTGTTGCATCATCGTATTATCTGTTGCATAAGACGTATTATCTGTTGCATAAGACGTATTATCTATTGCACCAGACTAATTATCTGTTGCAACGAATGATTAATCTGTTTGAAACAACACAAATCAACCCCTGCCACAAATCCAAAAGATAACCAATATGTTTTCAACACTTGCTATTGCGACTGAATTTAAAATTATTCCTTACGTCCTATTACCCATCCCAAATTTCCTAATTCGATTTCTCATTTTACTTGTCTTTTTCATTAATCAAGAAAAGATTAAAAAAATTCATGTTTTATCCTTTGCATTAATAACTTTTTCTTTAAATTAAAATAGAAACATCATTTAATAGGGGGACTATACGTTGACCGACGTTAAAAACTTTCTTCTCTTATGAAATTTCGATTGAATAGCAAACAATGGTTAATTCAAACACGTCTAATGTCCCACCAACTGATCAGTGGGTTATGGTAAACTAGACATATTATTAATTATTTTTCTTAATCGATGTGACATCTCAATTTGGGACAGATAATTTGAGATAGAGGAAGTATGAATTAAAACGTCAGAGCCAAGCAAAGCAACAAACTAGTCATCTGTTGAAACAGACTATTTATCTGTTGCATCAACTTCTTATCTGTTGCAACATGAGTAATCTATTTTGAACAACACATCAACCCCTACCACAAACCTAATAGATAAATCTTGCTATTGCTACTGGATTCTAAATTATTTCTTTTTACGTCGAATCGTTGACATGTTTGTTGAGAAGATAATAGACAGAATAAAAATTAAATATGAATTAAAAGGTCAAAGATCAAACCTAATTTATTTATTAAACAAAAACAAATAAAAATACATATAATTGACTAAAAGAAAAATAATAGTCTAATTATTATTATTATTATCAGCATCATCATTGCCAGCCGGCCAATCTTCAACCGAAAGTAGCAAGACCCTCCTCAGTCTGCGTATCTCGCAGAGTATTCTTGATCTAACTCCTCCCAGTTCCCATTGCAGATCACGAACTTGATTCCGAAGTTCATTCACGGCGTCTTGCAGAAAAGCAACGTCCCACACTGGGTTAGCCATAATCTTATCTTCTAGAGTGTAATATGAAAGACGAGACACAATAAATAAATAGAGTGTATTTGAATGAACGATTGAGTAAGGAGGGACCTATTTATAGAGGATTAAATTTGAATGAGAGGCAAAAAGGCGCGATTATTCACCTCCATACATTAATTACAGTTTTGATTAAATTAAGAAAATAAATATTATGATATAAGTCATGACTTTTCAGATTATTATTATTATTATTATTAATTAGTTCTTTCGAAGAACCATTTTTATTGAGCTGTGGCAACAATTCTATATCTGTTGTATCAAACAACACATCTGTGATAACAGATATATAATCTGTTGCAACAAATATAAAATATGTTGCATCAGATAACATATCTGTTGCAACATATAATCTAACTATTCACCTCCATTTATTAATTATATTTTTTATTAATGTGAAAAGTAATGAATTAATTAAATTAAGAAATATTGTGATAAGTCATGACTTTTCAGATTATTATTATTAATTAGTTCTTTCCAAGAACCGCTTTTATTGAGTTGTGACTTGATATAGGTTGCATCAAATAAATCATCTGTTGCAACCATAGTGAACCTGTTGCATCAGATAATTTAATTGTTGCAACATATAATCTACTTTTTTTAAAAAAAATAACTATCATCATATCATTAATCCAAATTTGCTTACTTTTTTATTTTATAAATAAAAAAATACCTTCTCAAATTCCTTAATAAAATAATAACCATTTTATTAAATAATAAATGATTTTAAAAATAAATTCAAAAATAAAAATGGTGAAAAGTCACGATCAGTTATTGAAATTGTGGTTATAAATTGTGTTTATCATTTATTTCCTTATTATTTATTTACGAAATATTTTTCATATTGAATAATCGGAACGAAAAGTCATGTCTTTTTCTTTTCACCCACTCAATAACAATAACCTTTTTTTTATTAATAACCGTCAGGTGTAACATATGATCGATCTGTCGTAGCAGATTAACCTTTAACTGTTGACACAAATTGCTGCTCAATCCCTACCACCAACCATCGACATGTTGAGAACAAGGAATAAATAGAATGATTATTATTAAATACTAAATAAGAATTAAAAGTTCAAAGTCGACAACAAAATGAAATGAATGTTCATAGATTTTTGAATCCCTTAGGTAGATTTGATATACAAAAGGAGGAAAATAATCTCTAAAATAAAAAACATTACCTAATTATTATTACTACTATTATTATTATTGTCAATTAGACATTTTTGATCCGGCAGCCTTGCTCCGAAGTCAGCCAAATCTCTCTGGAGTTCATCAAACTACCTTTGAAGTTCACGCAAGGACTCGATATGAATATTCTTGTACGAATCTGGATCATCCATATTTGTAAGGAGGGACCTATTTATAAATTATTGTATCTCAGAAAGAAAAGAAAATTGCTTTAATATAAATCTAAAAGATGCGTAATCTGTTGCCAAATATATTCTTTCTGTTAGATAACTTACAACATACTGACAATCTTTTGCAATAGATGTATATATCTGTTTGATTTCTGCAATAGGTTGATCAACTGTCGTAACAGATGTCTCCAATTGTTTGACAATATAAACAGATCTATCATCTGTTGCAACAAACTAGTGATCTGTTTATTCAATTTAAGCCATAGATGGGCTAGAAAAAATAATGTGTGTGCAGATGGATCCACTATCATATATGCGGGAGTTAAGTATGTATTACTGATAAGGTTACCGGGACAACACACACAAAGTACAATATTTTTGTGAATGCAGTTTTTAACCCATTAGGCATTGATCATTCAAACAATATCCTGCATTGTACCGTTAAGTTTGATGGGTTCGAAATTGATAAGGCTGAGGACCTCATGAAGAAGGTGCAGATACCCTGTTACGAATTACTGAAGATTAGTGCTCATGTTTATGTGTGTCAAGTTTTGAGAAGGGAACAATATTTGTCATCACTATAGAGAACCAATAGCGATTGGACTTAACTTTAAGTGTGCATTGGACCCTTTGAGGGCCCTCGAAGCCTCGTACTGCATCAAACAAGAATAAAAAACCAATATAGTTATTGCCCTGGCCAAAATTTATATGGTTGGGTTGCTCACTCGGAGTGATGATTATATGCCAGAAGGTGCGGTAGGAGAATGCTTTCGAGGGAAAATGGGTGGTTGATGGAAGACTATATCATATGAGAGCTAATTGAAGAAGAGACATAGGGTAGAAAGTAACTTCTAACGAATCTGGTCGATGGAATTATCTTAACAGATGCAAAATCTGAATCAAGTGCAAATATGAAAGCGTATCCAATAATGTAATTTCATTTGTTATGTCTCTTAAAGAAAAACAATGCATATAAACACTTTGCTAAGGAGATGCGTGGTCGGGATTATCAACTAGGTAGAAAATAGGAGAAGGCCAACAAAGCAGCCTCACGGGCATCAAGGGTAGAAATGATGTTCAGCAAGTCTAGAAAACTTATGCCAATAACAACTGCAGTTAAAATAAGGAAACTAAGCGAAGGCGGCAATTTCTGAATTTTAAATTTCATCCCATTCCTTCTTGTTTGTGTTTCTGACCAGGTCCACTAGCGTTGACCTAATTGGAACCACAAACGAGATTGAAAGGCAAATAGAGTATAATTACTTCCTTAGCAATATAGATTAATTGATTGTGTTTTCTTGCCTTAGCATGCTTTCAACATTCCTTGGAAAAGATTAAATGTTTGCTGTAGTATATGAATCTCAATAATTTTCAAGCTTGCCTCCAGCTTGTTGATTCTGTATTCAAGCTGGTCGTTGTCATCTTTGAAGTTGGTAAGAAGTTCCTCGTCTCTTGTGAGCTCGATCAGGAACACTACCTTCAAAGTTGTGGCATTCTAGAAGCTATTCAGAACACTTTCTTCAAAATGCTTAAAGGATACATGGAGGGTCGCTATGTTTGTTTTAGGTCAAAATGTGTTGATGCACGTTGAAGATGTGGTCCCAACAGTTGAACAACACACTTTTATCGAGTGTTGCTCCATGCATCTTGCTTAACTAATTTGATAAATTAGTAAGCATGGAGTTGCTTAGCATGTGATTTAAACTAGCTCTACCAAGCCTATCAAATGTTACGTAACTCCGAGCACATTACCCTATCAAAATAATATGCCCGAGTTAGTGCACAAATCAAAAAAGCCCAATCTGTCAGCCTTTCTGCTAATCACTCTTCTCCAATACAGATGACAAGATATCTGCTATGCAAAAGTCTACACCGTCGCCAGACTTGTTTGCCTAGGAGAAATTTTTTTGAAGATATCTGTTGATGTCTTTTAAAAAATTGCTCCCAGACAAGCATGTCTGGCGATGGTGTAGACTTTTGCATAGCATATATCTTGTTATCTATATTAGAGAAAAATGATACAGAAAGGCTGAGAGATTGAGCTCGTTCGATTTGGGCACTAACTCGTTCATATTTTGTTGATAGAGTAATGAGCTTAGAGTTACGTAAGTTTAATAGGCTTGGTAGAACCGGTTTAGATCACACGTTACGTAACTCTATGCTTACTAATTTAGCATATTAGTTAAGCAAGATGCATGGATCAATGCTCGATAAAAGTGTGTTGTTCAACTGTTGGGACCACATCTTCTATGTGCATCAACACATTTTGACCTAAAACAAACACAGCGACCCTCCATGTATCCTTTAAGGCTTCTGAAGAAAGTGTTCTGAAGGGCTTCTAGAATGCCACAACTTTAAAGGTAGTGTTCCTGATCGAGCTCACAAGAGACGAAGAACTCCTTACCAACTTCGAAGACGGCAACGACCAGCTTGAATACAGAATCAACAAGCCAGAGGCAAGCTTGAAAATTATTGGGATTCACATACTACAGCAAGAATTTGATCTTCTCCAAGGAATGTTGAAAGCATACTAAGGCAAGAAAACACAATCAATTATAACCATATTGCTAAGAAAGCAATGATACTCTATTTGCCTTTCAATCTCATTTGTGGTTTCGATCAGGTCAACAACAGTGGACCTGATCGAAAACATAAACAAGAAAGCATGGGATAATATTTAAAATTCAGAAATTTGTCGCCTTCACTTAGATTCCTTATTTTAACTACAGCTGCTGTTGGCATAAGTTTTCTAGAATTGTTGTACATTATTTTAACCCTCGATGCCTGTGAGGCTTCTTTGTTGGTCTTCTTCTATTTTCTATCTAGATGATAATCCCGACTATACAGCTCCCTAGCAAAGTGTTCAGATGCATTGTCTTTCTTTAAGAGGCACAACAGATGAAATTACATTACCGGATACACTTTCATATTTGCACTTGCTTCAGATCTCACATCTATTAAGATAATTCCACCGGCCAGATTCGTTAGAAATTGTATCTACCCTATGTCTCTTCTTCAATTAGCTCTCAGATGATATAGTCTTTCATTAACCACCCATTTTCCTTCGAAAGCATTCTTCTACCACATATTCTAGCATATAATCATCACCCCAAGTGAGCAACCCATCCATATAAATTTTGGCTAGGGCAATAACTATAATGGTTTTCCATTCTTGTTAGATGCAGTGCTAAGATTTGAAGGCCCTCTAAGGGTCCAATGCACCCTAAATGTTAGTCCAATCACTATTGAATCTCTTTATAATGACATAAAAACTAGATTCCTTCACAATGCTTGACAAATAAACATGAGCAATAACCGACATTAAATCTTAATAGGCTATCAGAACCATATTAATGGTCCCTCAGCCTTATCAGTTCGGACCTACCAAACTTAACTATAAAATTGCAGACATCTTGTTTGAACGATCTATACTAATCAGTAAAAACATCATTCACAAAATCAGTGCACTTTGTGAGTGTTTCTATGATAACATTATCAGTAATACATACCTCCCACATATGAAGTTCCATCTACGAGCAGCTTATTTCTCCGATCCCATCAAAAGTTGATCAACTGTCAGTTCCTTATATCTAAAAAGAAGATGAAAAAACTTAATATCACAAAAAGAACATTATTCATCTATTGCAACAGATATGGAGTCTGTTGCAACAAATGTGGAGTCTGTTGTAATAGATATGGAGTCTGTTGTAACAGATGTAGAGTGTGTTGCAACAGATGTGGAGTCTGATGGAATACATCAAACCAGCCTTTCTGGTGGTTTTATTTGTTCCAATAGTTTCTCCATCTATTGCAACATCAACAACAGCATAAACATCAACAAAAAAGAAATAACAACATTTCTTCCAACAATATCGTCAACAACAAAGAAATAACATCCTTTGTTCCAGAACCATCAACAACACCACACCACATGTTCCAACAATGACAACCCCACCAACAACATCAATAACTGTATCAACAATAATGAAACAAATAAAATACATACAAAAAAAATGATACTGCCAACAAGAGTTTTAAACTTCTCCCAACAGATGACTTTTTTCTCATATTGTAATAAAAATTCTTGGATTTTTTATTCAACACTTACAAGTTCCTTAAAAAAAATTAAATAAATATGATATAGGTAAATAGTAATTAAATAAAAAAATAGATGTAAATAACTTGATAAGAAGAAGACGAGAATGAAAGAGCAATAATGAATCATACCTTAATATCAAAAAGGGGATCAAAACAGAAATTTATGTTGAGGAAAGATATGGATTGGTTTAGATATGAAAATATCTTTATGAGAAGAGAAGAGAAAAGAGAGAAAAAAAGTTGTGACCCTAAAGATGAGAGAGAAAATAAGAGAGTTGAATAAAATAAACTGCAGCTGAAGAAAGAGATGAGATAATTGCTATAGATGTATTGTATACGTAGACGTGGTGGTTTTCAATACTTATTAATTAATATTCATTAATGTCATTAATAATTTGAGGGGCACGAGGAATACTAAGACTATTGACATTGAAAAGACAAGGCAAGACTGCTCAATGAACTCACTTTTGAGATATCCAAGAAATATTTTTTACCGCCTTTAGTAGTAAGTACTATTACTTGATATTATCTACTCGGACCAGAAGCTTCTTGCTTTAAAATTAAAAGAGAAAAAAAGATTTTCAAACAGATATGTCATCTGTTGCAACAAATATAAATATCTGTTTAGAAATCCAAATAGTTCAGTCATCTAGTACAATAGATATAAATATCTGTTTAAAAATCCCAATAGCTCAGTCATTTGTGACAACAGATAAAAATGTTCATTTGATAATTAATAAAATCAGATATGTCATCTGTTTGAAAATTTCCAATAGCTCAGTCATCTGCCACAACAGATGCAAATATCTATTTGATAATTAAATCAGATATGTCATTTGTTGCAACATATATGTACCTATTTGAAAATTTTCAACAGCTTAGTCGTTTGTTGCAACAGATTTCATTGCAATTGATTTAGGTGGAACTAGGGATAAAACTACAAATTCAATCGAGTCTTTGCAATTACATGGCATTTGTATTGCATTCATCCCGACCCGAGTCATCGATCGATCATTCTGAGTTGAAATGAGTTCTCATCAACTCAATGTTAGGATAGTGATAGTACCTAAGTTGATTTAGGTAGAACTAGGGATGAATGAATGATCTCACAGGGTCAACTACAAATCCAATTGAGTCTTTGCAATTGCATGGCCTTGGTATTGCATTCATACCGATCCGAGTCATCAATCGATCACTTTGAGTTGAAATGAGTTCTCATCAACTCAATGTTAGGATAGTGATAGTACCTAAGTTGATTTAGGTGGAACTAGGAATGAATGAATGAGCTTGCAGGGTCAACTATAAATCCAATCGAGTTTTTGCAATTGCATGTCGTTGGTATTACGTTCATCCCGACCCGAGTCGTCGATCGATCACTCTGAGTTAAAATGAGTTCTCATCAATTCAATGTTAGTTTAGTGATAGTAACTAAGTTTATTTAGGTAGAACTAGGGATGAATGAATGAGCTCGCAGGGTTAACTACAAATCCAATCGAGTCTTTTCAATTGCATGGTGTTGGTATTGCGTTCATCCCGACCCGAGTCATCAATCGATCACTTTGAGTTGAAATGAGTTCTTATCAACTCAATTTTAGGATAGTGATAGTAACTAAGTTGATTTAGGTGGAACTAGGGATGAATAAATGAGATCCCAGGGTCGAATACAAAACCAATCGAGTCTTTCCAATTGCATGGAGTTGGTATTGCGTTCATCCCGACTCGAGTCATCGATCGATCACTCTGAGTTGAAATAAGTTCTAATCAACTCAATGTTTTAAATACTATATCTTTTAAAAATTTTAAAACTGATTAAGATCAATTCGGACCAAATTAGCAATTTCAAAACTTATCATTCTTTTTCAAAATTATAAATCAACCCATAAAAATCATCTATTTGAGCGAAAAACTTTTCATTTCAAATCTTAAGTTCTCGTTCTTCTCTCCCTCTCTCTTGCGGTGTCCTCTCTCTCTCAACAATACAAACAACAACTACTCAACATATTGCTCAACCCTTCAAAACAGGTTGATTTTCTTCCTATTTATGACTACATATAGTTGGGTTTTTTTTTACTTCATTCCCGCTTGTATCCGTTGTTTTCTCTATCTTCGCATGTAACAGAGTTCGAGAAGAGTTCTACATTTGTTCTTTATTCTAAAAATTAGGGTTGTTTAGTTAATGATAAAAAAGAAGACATTTAGTTGTATTAACTTTGAGAATGGATTAACAATTTTGAGTTTTGATGCTAAAAAAGTAGGAAGCACCCAAAACCCTAGTTTTTCTCTCAGTTTTTTGTTGACTGTCGTGGTATTGTTGGATGGAGTTTGTGGTGTTGTTGGTGGTTGTTGGTGGTGGTGTTGGTATTTGTGTTTTTTAGAGGTGGTGTTGGTTGTCTTGGTGTTGGTATTGGTAGAATTGGTGGTGTTCTTGGTGGCATTGGTTGTGGAATTGGTTGTGGTGGTGATGGTCCATCTGTTGCAATGGGTGAAAAATCTGTTGGAAGATATTAAATAGGTCTTCAAAAAGATTCCCCATCTGTTCCAACTGATGGGCTATCCGTTGGAGTATTTTCTTGTAATGTGGCATAGAATAATTTATTGAAATTTCTCCACCTATTGCAACGGGTGGAAGATCTATTGGGAGATATTAAATTGGTCTTCAAACAGATTCGGGTTCTCCACCTGTTCCAACTGATGGTTTGTTCGTTGGAGTATTTTTTTTGGTTGTGTGGTAAGAATAATTTATTGAATTCGTCTCACCTTTTTAAAAAAAATTATGCAGACATCAAATGCAATGTATTTTTTATTTTTCTTTTGTTTGTAGTTAAAAGATGTCTCCCAAAAGAAAAGAAACTGAAAGTGGAGACAGTGGATCAACTTTCGATCACCAAACAAAAAAGGCTAGAGTACAGATAGATTCAGAGGAACTTCCAGAACAATCTCAGTCAAGGAAAAATAAAGCCGAGGAAAGAGTTAACTCCTCTTCACCAATAGGGTGTGAAATAATATCGAAATTCCAGCATGATTCTATCAAAACCATTAGTATTGACAAGTTTCGAGTTGCGATGCTGATGAATAACCCTAATGCAGTATTTGGTGATCTTGTACTTAAATGTCAGTTGGGGAAACCATTTGACAAACTTAGGAGTATTATGAAGAAGGAAAACATAGATGGACTTTTTAAGAAGAGCTGCTTTGCACACTTTCTTGAGCTGTTTGGGGCCCGCCCTCTCCGTTTCCTAATGATCATGGTATATGGCCTTCTCAAGTGGTATGCCGGGATGATGAAGGTCCGAAAGAGGGAAGAAATAATATGGATGAAGTCTGGATCAACTACTGTGGCATGCCGGTTTGTTTTGGATTGAAAGGTTTGCCATTGTGACGGGCTTGAGATGCGATCATCCAGAAGAACCTGCCATCAAGAAAACATCCCATAAAGGGTTTAACAAATGCAAGGTCACAAAAGATGGGTTGTTGGGCATTGTTGGACCTAGCTACAAAGTGAAGGATTTGATAGCGGATCTCAAGAATAAAGACATACCAAAGCACTACAGGGAGAAATTCTGCTTAGTTTGGTTTGTCAATTCCGTTTATTGGAAATAGACGTCAAGAAAGTCATAGAACATGATTTGTTGGCTCTTGCAGATGATTTTGGGAAATTCAACGATTATCCCTGGGGCTACGACAGCTACTACTTGACTGTCAAATATTTACTGAAAGAGCTAAAGCCAAACATGACCACATTATACGGCTTTTCTTGGGATTTCATGGTAAAATTGATCACTATTTTTACTTATTCATTAATTTATATTTAATATACTTGTGACTTTTTTATTTTACTTGCTTCCTGTTTACAATTTTTAGGCATGGGCATGTGAAACCATTCCTCCCCTCTGAAAGCATTTCATGGATTAGCCGAATAAGGTTTCTTATCCAAGAATCCTTAGGTGGTTGGCTGCAGTAGAGAGCAGCAAAAAAAATATTAATGAGGCTAATCTCTTTAACCCTCCGGATGATGCAGTACGTCTTCTTTCAACTAAAATAATTTGCCTTAAAGAAAGATCTTGAAACAGATGTTCCATCTGTTGCAACAAATTACCCATCAACTGCAACTGGTGTAACAGATGGGTAATCTGTTGCAACAGACGATCCATATTTCGCAATAGATTGACCATATATTTCTCTGTTCTCTGAACCCTACTCAATAGATTACCCATCTACTGTAAATTATGCAATAGATAGATATTTCGATGCAACATATTATCAATCTATTTCAACATACAGATCAGTTGTTATAGTAGATAGATCGTCTATTGCATAATTTGGCTTTGCTAACACAACCTGAGCCCCATGTAACCCAATTGACAGCAAATTATTATTATACGGTTTAAATTCCTCCTGTCAATTTTTTATAGGTTGTGCATCCTTGGATCGTGCCTACCATTAATGAGCTGGGGATGACTTTTTTTCTTACTCTGGGTCTGGTTAATACAAAATAAGACCCAACGGTGAAGTTAATAAAGAAGGAATTGGATGGAGAAACATCCATAAAAAGAGCAGTTAGGAAAGATCAGTCTAATGTTGAAGCTCTTCATGACCAAACTCAAACTGCAACAGATCCGAGTGCTTCTTCTGGGGTTGTTGCTGGTGGAGTTGTTTGTGATGGTGGCATCCATCCTGCTGCTACTTTTGCTGCCAGTCATGATTATGAGTATGTTGGTGCTCAACAAAAAATAAATATGTTTGAAAACACCCCTTGCATAGGTCCTCCCTCTCATCCCTACACCGGTCTCTCCCACCCTTACAGTGGTCCCTCTCACCCCTCTTCACCCTCATGTTCTCATCGCAAATGTGAAGTGTGCAAGGACAGAGAGGATAAACTTCTCGACAATCTAGAGGCTATTGTTGAAGCTGCCGAGAAGTTTAAATCCAAAAAGGGTGTCATACCATCCAACGAGATGAGGGAGCCATACACTTCTACAGTGGAGGTTAGGAGGAAGAGAAGAAAAATTGAACAAATTTTCTCCATTCTGAAATCAGGAAAAATTGCAACTCCCCCCACTCCAACAGTTGTTGAAGTTCATGGGCCGCCAAAGAAGGTGGACATATTCGCGGTGCTTGGCAAGGATAAG
The DNA here is from genome assembly GCF_002878395.1 of Capsicum annuum. NCBI lineage: Eukaryota > Viridiplantae > Streptophyta > Magnoliopsida > Solanales > Solanaceae > Capsicum > Capsicum annuum. Next base: position 20,408 of record NW_025884711.1, read on the forward strand.
AAGAAGAAAATGGAAGAATTCATCAAGATGAAGGTTCAAAAAGAATACACCATGCATTCATTTGCCTCCAAAGACTTCTCGAATATGAAAAATATGTGTGTGTGGTACGAGGACAAGGTAAGTTTACTTTTGTTAACCTACCCTTCCAATCTACTCCATGAAGAAGAATCTACACAGTACATGTGTAATCTGTTGCAAAAATTTGGTATTCTATTGCAACATAATCCACATCTCTTGCATAAGTTGCGTTGGCTGGGTAATCTGTGAACTGATTCAGAGAACCCTCTGCATCAGATTCTTTCGACTGTGTTTTTATTCTTTACAATTACTAACCTATTTAAAAATAATCTTCTTATACCACAGTATGTTGATGAAATTCTCTGCCTCATGAGGGGCAAGCAATTAGCGTACCCGGATGCTTATGATGCTGCCGATAGGATAATTGACCTCAACTTCTACAACAATTTCAAGGATAGGTATGCTAAACTCTGTAAGATAGCTGATTCTGGTGGCACAGGATTTGATCAGTTAGTTTTTACATTCCAATAGAATGAAGAAGCAATTAAATATGTTAGAGGAAAGAGGCCATATCCACACGACAAGAGCTGGACCAAGGCAAAGAGAATCCTAGCAGTCATGAACATGGATGTCACCCATTTTCTCATTGTTGAGATACTACTATACGAGGGAAATATTAAGGTTTATGACTGCAACTTACCTGTGTTCAGCGAGAAGACATTTTTAACCCACATGCAGCCACTCTTGAAGTTGTTGCCCAAGTTATTGACGCAGAGTAAGCTGATGGACCATTTACCATCTGAAGTCTTGGCGAAGGAATCATGGGTTTTGGAAGGTCGAAATAAGAATATCCAGCTCTAAAAAAATACAACTGGTGCAGCGTGCGGGCCGTACTCGCTTATATATATCGAGTGTTTGCTGACCGGCACACAAATGACCGGTGTGTGCGACACTGTTGTGGGAAACATGCAATGGGTATGGGCATATGGGGTACTAAATAAATGGTTGGAGCTCGTGTATAAAATAAAATATGTACAAACACAGAGACGGGCATGATAACAAATTTTCATTTCAAGCCAATTCACAATACATGTAGGGGCAGTAATTTTTATGTCTGGCAAAGTTGAATTTTTATAATGCAACAAATTTTATATCTGTCATAATAGATATAGTACCTGTTGTGATAGATTGATTATCTGTTGGAATACATTGGTCATCTGTTGCGTTATGCAGATGTTCCTCGTCTGTCTGTCGCAACAGATTTATGATCTGCTGCAACATATAACTTATCTGTTACAACTGATCGGTAATTTGTTGAAGCAAATAAAAATATTAGGAATACCTATTATATAATTTCGAGCAGATGACCTACGTGATGCACTCATGTTGCAACATATGTCTAAATCTGTCTGATAAGATATGTCGTATGTTGTAGCAGATGTATTATCTATTGTGATATTTGAATCTAGTACTCCATTTTAATTAACATATTCAAAACTCAGAATTAATTATATTCATAGACAGAATAAAATAAATCAAAGCCTTCAAAAATTACATGAAATAACTCAACAAATAAATGAAATGTAAAAAAAATCATTATGAGTACAAAAAATCTACTCTACAAATAAATCAACAAGTTAAACCAAGGAGGATAGGTTATTACATTGACGGACTCAAGCTATAAAGATCTAATCAATATGGACGAGTTTTTCTTCGTCCAAGGCTATGAAATTCAGCTTTGGTCGTCGTAGATCTTTAACGTCAGTTGCATATGGCTTCTGAGCTTTTGCTTCTCCATATTTCTATAAAAGAGTAGCATATCTTTAGTGGAGTAATCCGGCATCAAGTCCATCATTTGGTACTTGTAATCCATCACTCAAATACTCGGCATAGGAGGCAACAAAAGGACCGCAATCCCTACGTTATAAAAAAATAGATAATCCATATCTTGCAGTTCATGCACGCGTCGTGAAATTTGTGAAATAAAACTAAATCATGACACTTAAACTTATAGGCTACCAATGGTTTATTGAGAAATTCCATCAATATATTGTACATCAAATGGATTAGCCATTTTTTTCCAGTATGCTTCAATCGTCAACCGATCAGTACGAACCTTTTGATCCAAAAAGCCACTCATATCAAGGTAAGTAGGTAATATTTTCGCCATCTTTTGTATCTCAGGCGACGGCCCAGAACGTCTCCTTTGCGACATCGAGTCATAAACTCAGATGCGCCTCTCTTTTAGAACGACGATAGCCAACACCCAATGGAATTCATCACCACAATTGATTGGGATGTACACTTCATTGACCAAATGCCAAGATAAGCCAGCCGAAATGCTAAAACCTTTGATGATGTTGATTAAGCATTCCTCATTTTGGGAAACTTCTGACTGCTGTTGACAATACCTCATAGGCATTATTGATGTAAACTTTGTACAAACAATTGCCTATTGTGTATCTTTATTGTTCTTGTATTTGAAACTTGGCCTTCTTTCGGAGGTAATAAAAAATAACATCGATGTGCTGCGCATATTATCAAATATTTTGAATTACGTGGTGAAAAAATCAATTTGCAGATGCAATTAAATAAAGTATGAATTAATAGTAATATGTATGGCATTTAAACCTCATCATTCCAGCAAGTTTGGGGCTGTGACATCAAATAGAACCAATTCTTCGTTTCGAAATGTGCAACAACAAAGTCGAAAATATCAAAACCATGACTCGATTCGTTAATTTTGTAGCGCTTGTCATTTTGTTTTCTACATGAATATTTATATGTGTTAATGTCAGGTTCTTACAACAAGAATTGTATAAACCAATATCCATAAAATTGATTTATGTACCTGCCGCATGATGCTTTAACAGCCCATCAGCAATCAATTCTGAATAGTCATTGATCAACTGTGTTAGTTTTTTGGAGCCTCATCCGAGATGTTGAACCCTTCAAATGGGTAATTCTTCCATTCTCCCAAACTGTCAGGCTTCACTTTTTCTTCATCTTTGGAAGCAGTTGATGGATTATCAACTGTCATATTATGCTCTTTAGTAGTAGCTGTGGCATCCACCTGGAAATCCAAAATTATCAATGCTAAGTAGAGATATACAACAGAATTTTTATCTGTTGCAACAGATGAGTCTTAGTTGCATCAGATGGATTATCTGTTGGGACAAATTCAAATAGGTAAATTAGAGCAGCACGATAATTTAGAATAGATAACCCATCTGTTGCAACATAAAACTCATTTATTGAAATAGATAATGAATCTGATGCAAAAGGTTAGACAATAGTTGCAACAGATGTATATATCTGTTTGATAATTTTCAGCAGATGTATCATCTGTTGAAACAGATATATACCTATTTTTTTTTGAAATAGATGATGTACATTCACCTTCTTCAGCTCATGCTGCTCTTTTGTGGCCCTTGCACACCGAACATCGGTGAAAGACAAAGATAGAGGCATTGCAATCTTACTTTTTTTTATGATTGATAATACCTTGGAAGTGCCTTTCCTTCTCCTTTTAGTTGCCTTGATCTCTAATGGAGTGTCTGGATATGAAATCCTCTTTGATGGAATGACACCCCTATTAGATGTCATTTCCTTTACAGAAGCAGCTAGTGCATTAATAGCATTAATCACTTTATCGTGTTTTACCTTGCATTCTTGACATTTGCATGAAGAACATTCACTAGATACAGCAAAATCTGGAGAAAAATCTGTGCAACCATTATGATCATAATCATAATGGCTTGTTGTTTTAAAAACTGTAAGAGGAGCATCATTAGCCCTACCCTCCAAAATTGCTTTTCTTGTGATGGTTGTTGCTCCAAAAAATTCTACTTTTATTCCATCAACGACCTTAGGGTTCGATAAAATTTACACAGACCATAAAGTAAGAAAAAATGGCATCTTCAACTCTCGATTGGTCGGAACAAGCCACGGATGGACAATCTAAAATAAATTGGTACATATATTAAGAATGATGATGAAATCATTTAATTATTAATTAAAACAAAAACTTGATTAGAATTGAACTTACTGCTTCCTTGGGGGGATTGAAAACATAAAGAAATTTTGCATTTTTATCGATTTTGACCGACAACCAACTCAGAATTCTTGGACAGGAAACTTCGTCCTGGTAGTTCACTTGTTGTCTCAAATAAGGAATGGCTTCAAATGCTCAAGCCTATAACATAACGCTAATAAATCAAAAGCATTATTGAATAAAAAATGATGAATCATATCATGATAAAGAAATATTTACCATGAAGGCCCATGAAAAACCATATAAGTTGATTGTTTTTGGCGTTAACGGAGTCAATAAATATTCGACAGTTATTTTGAAGCTTTCATAACCCCAAGGATAGCTGTTAAATGCCTCAAGATCCTCAGAGAGATTTATTAAACCGAGTCTTATGTTGTTGTTAACGTCTCTAGCCCAAAGAACATTATGTACAAACCAAACCAAGAACAATGATTGCTTGTGCTTCTTTAAATTCCTTTACTTTTCAACGCTTCAATCAGATTTTTATTTTTGAAGGTTGGACCAACAATGGACACCAGGTCATCACAATCACTCGACTTGCCTTTTCCTTTATGGGGTATACGGGGTGCTTTTTTTGGGATCAGAGTAGGTATAACTTGAGAATGAGAAGGAGGATAACATTTTAGTCCAGTAACTATGGAAAACTCCTCCCAAACAAAACAAATAGGCATTCCACATTAATTTATTCATGCCACATCCATCTTATCTTTGTTTTCATACATAAACCTGGGCCTTGAGAAGATCATATACCATTTTCATTTGAAAACGAGCATTTTTGTCCTTCGACAAATCAAGATATTGGCCAAAGCAGCTTTCCCTGAAATAAGAATCCAATTTTTGTTCTTGAAGTATTTTTCTGAAGGATTCAAAATATTTTCCCAAGACTGACTTAACCACAAGATCACCTGTTAAATCTGTGGAACCATCACACTGCATTCTCACAGGATAACGATCAATGCTGAAGGTTTTGACCAACTCTTCAGTGAAAGGGCTATTAACATTTGGATCATCTCTTTTGAAAGATTCCTCCTCCCCGTGTTCATTATCTTATGCTCCTGATTGATATAACGCTTGTAAAGCAAGCTCATAGAGTGGTGGATGTAGCTGAGCTGCTACACTTGTTCCTTTACTTGGACTTGATTCGATTTCTTTTATTTTGGGAGCCATGTTATCTTAAATTAACAGGAACATAACATAGATTATGATTGATTAATGTATAACAGTTCCAACAGAAAACTAATCTATTGCACCAGGTATATTATCTGTTGCAACATATTACCGACCTATTGCAATGGATGAGTAATCCATATAAACCATAAAAACAACACTATCTATTGCAATTGGTATTTTATCTGATGCAACACATAACTGACCCATTGCAACGGATGAGTAATCCGTTGGAAACCATAAAAATAGATCACTAATCTATTGCACTAGGTATTTTATTTGTTGCAACATATAACTGACCTGTTGCAACAGATGAGTAAACTGTTGGAAAGAATAAAAATGGACCAATAATCTGTTGCACTAGGTATATTATCTGTCTGTTGCAACGGAAGAGTAAACCATTAAAAAGAATAAAAATAGTCCTAATCTGTTGCAAAATGAAGAGTAAACATTGGAAAGAATAAAAATAGATCACTAATCAGTTATCTGTTGGATCAATATTGTTTAGATTTCTTCCAAACAGAAGAGTCGCCTGTTGCAACAGATGAATGATCTATTAGATTGTTCACCTATTGCATCAGATTTTTATAATTGCATCAGATTTTTCATCTGTTGCATCAAATTTTCATCTGTTGCATCATATGTTTCATCTATTACATCAGATGTTTCAACTGTTGCAATACCATTTCTACCAAGACAAATAATAAATCAACCCAGCAACACCAACACATCACAAACACACTAAGAACATCAACTGTGACTAAAAATTACCAACAAATTCGAATCAACAGTACGACAACAACAAGAAGAAATGCAAAAATGCTCGAATCAATAGTATGACAACAAGAAGAAGAAATGCAGAAATGCCAAAAATTAGAATTTTATTCTGTCCACATTTCAATACCAGAAGAGTAGTTGACTCAAGTTCCTCTATTTCTTCATAAATTTTTACTTGTGAAAAAGGAAATGGGAGGACGAAAAACACAAAGTTGTTGTCGCTGGAGAAGTATTCATGTCGATTGACAGTTGAAAGTCAAAAAGAAACTCACCCTACTATTTGTCACCGGAGGTTGAAGGGAGAAATTTTGCAGAACTGTTGGTTGGGAGAGAGTTGAGAGAAGCTGGAGAAAGAGGAGAGAGTGGTTGGTTTGGATTGAAAAGGGATGTGGGTTAGGTTGATTTATATTTTTCAAAAGATTAGATAGTTTTAAAAATATTAATCAATTCCACAATTAACTTAATCAAGTATTCAAATGACGTTTGACCCTATCTATTGATCAATGTCACTAATCCTTCATTTAAGACTTAAAAGACACCTTTCCTTCAATTTTTTTGGGTTATTTGCTATCAAATATGAATCTTATTTTATACATGGTGTACATCAATACATTATAGAAATTATAAAACTCATATAGTTCATGTGTGTCAATTTGGTTAACAACAATCCTAAAAAGTCGTCTGCTAATATTGTGGAGGGGCTTATGCTCTCATGTTACGTTGATTTGATAACTTGTGAATTATTATATATATATGTTACTAATACGACCTCTAATTATTAATTATGTTTTAATCATTTTCTTTTATAATCATGATGTCCGAGCCGACTTGTAATAAATTTAAACTATATATTTAAATAATTTGAATAATAACAACAGTCAAAATTTCAAAATACTTTTAGACATAGTAAACTTCGTTACATTATAACAGATTCTTTTTACTGAACGTGTCACAAGCTTACTCCTATTTTTGAAAAAAATAAAATAAAGAATCAAATTTGAGTTTCTCTCCTATTTAATACAGCGGCAAAGAACTAACTTAGAATCATAAAAATTATATAGTTCACATATGTTAACCCCAGTTAACAAAAACTAAAATATATCAAGACGCATTAATGTTATAGTCTTGGACCCCTATATTATGGTGATTTGATAATTTGTGAATCATTATGTAATACCCTGAAGTCTCTAACTAATTTCATCTAAAAAATGTCAAGTATTAATTTCTAAATTTAATGATGTTTATTCCATGGGGAATTTTCACGATTTTCACTTTCAGTTATGTGGGAAATTCAATAAACTTTCCATCGATATAAGATTCGCCCAAATCCGATAATCGGGTAAGAAGTTATGATTATTTCAAGTTTCAGTCGTAAAACACAGTCATCTCAGTCAGCGGCGCATCGCGCCATAAGCCAAAATGACATTTGTCAATTTCCAGTAAGACTACGCGATTTCACTACATCACGAAGGGCTCTCAAATCCCAATTGTCAAATTCCTGTGAAGCTCTGCGATAGCTCCGCGTCGTGCCATCGTCTAATTTCCCAGTTGTCAAATTCTAGTGAGATGGTGCGATAGCACCGCGTCGCGCCAGGGGTCCAGTTTGAGAAATTTTCACAAAAATTAAAAGACACGTCCAGGGTTAAATGGGTCTTTTTCCATGATTTTAGTTCAACCTTAAACACAAAATTTAACCCTACATGACCTAAGGATATCGTTATCCACTCTATTTTTTCCAAATTGAGTTGCTCTCTCTCAAGCCAAGAAATCCTAGCTCTCAAATTCAAGGGCCAAATAACAAGAACTCTCGATCAATCCTTCCAAATTTATTATCTCAGGTATGTCAAGTGTTGATTCATGGATCCCTTTCACCCATGAAGCTCAATAATAACTTTTTCAAAGTTCAAATATATGGACTTTTATGAATCCCATATTAGGTTTGTTTTTGTTGATGTTGATAATGACCAATTGAATTCTAATTCATGTTTCGTGATAAATTTTATAAGGAATTAGTTATTATATGAGTAGATTCATGTGAACCCATGATTAAACCCTTGAATTGTGAAATTAGAATTGAATCATGATGTTTACTTGTTGTGCAATGTTGTCTCCATATACTATGTTCATTATGTGCTTGACGAATTGCCTATGTGAACTAATAAGAGAAGAAACCATGCCATGATTAGTTTATGTGCAAGTGTTTGATAAATAGTCCATGAGAATGGGTTAATGCCACTATATAGTATGCAATTATGTATTCCCCATTCATGTACAAGTGATATACCCCAAGTGTTCATTGAACTATCTTAATGAATGAATTATGAGTATATAGCCATGGCATTTAGGATTGTGTCATGAGTTACATATTATGCTATCGAGTCCTGGGAGTATCTAATACTCGATAATTTAGTTATGTGCCTAGAGCCAGTGTCATGTTTTCATGATATCCTCAGTAATGCCATGTTCAGTAGAATTCAGTCAGTTATGTGACTCATGAAAATTCAGTAAACTCTGTAATCCCAGAAATCTCAGAACGCTTAGTACTTCAGTAATATCAATAGTATTCCGTCAGTCAAGTGAACTCAATAAATTCTGTCCAGTTTAGTTCAGTTAATCATGTTCAGTATATATTCAGATGGGAGTAGAATTTAGCACTGAGTGAACACAAGAATGAGGAAACACACTAACAATTGAGGGTGTGATCCTTAGAAGCAATCCTTGCGTTCCAGAACTATATAGCCAGCATATGTTGAACATCAACACTGACAGATAAGGGTTGATAAGGTGGATAAACACAGTCAGATAAGGATCCCACCATTTTATTCTGGGGACACTATCAGATGAGGTCACCCACAGCTTGTCTTACCAATGGTGCGATATTGACACCCTTCCAATTAGGGTTACAGATTGGACCTCAACTCAGCTATAATACGTTATTTGGGGCATGCTGGTTAGATGACTATTTTCGTAGTTTCAATTACAGAATTAGGACTGTCAGATACAGTCATCCATTCTCAGTAATAAAACTTAGATAGTTCTAAAGAATTCAGGACTATTAGGTACAGTCAACTCAAAATAATATGAAACTCAGCTAGTTCTATCAGAATATAGACTATCAGATACAGTCACTCAGTATCAGTTATTTCAGCTATACAGTTATCAGAAACTCATGTTATCAGTAATCAGATTCAGTAGTCAGTACCATCACGAACTTAGTCATAGTCACTTATTCATGCATGTATTCTCACGTTCATATTATACAGTCAGTTAGCATTGTTCATACATTTAAACTCCTTGCATTCAGCCTGCCTCCCTTGCATACCAGTACATTCAAACGTACTGACGCATTTGCGCTATGGTGTTTTATACCGTAGGTTTAGAAGCACGAGCTCTAAAGTATCATTAGCATTCCAATTTCAGTAGTCAGACTTAGCAGTGAGTCCTCATCCTTTGAGGACATGATCATTACTTTATTTCTTCATTACTTAGTTCATTTCAGTAGTTGGAGTTAGTTGGGTACATGTCCCATCAACTCCTTATTCGGACAATTTAAAGGCTTTCAGACTACAGTATTTTCAGACTAGATATTTTCAAACATTGTTTCAATTTTGGTATCGCCGTACCACATTATTCAGATATAGTTTATCAGTTATGTTATAGTTTTGAACCTTATGGCCTTTCATCCTTTATTTCTGCATTATACAATATATTATACAGTGTTCAGCTACAGATATCAGTCATGGGTTAGCTTGTGGTCCTTCGAGGTCATCCTTGTGTAGCATTTCAGGTACCAAATTTGGGGCGTTACAAGCTTAGTATCAGAGACTAAGGTTCAATAGTGTCCTAGGAAGTATGAAAACCACATCTTGTAGAGTCTGGTACATGGGTGTGTTGTGCGCCACATTTATGTATAGGAGGCAATGAGATGTTTTAGAAACAGTTTTCCTTCTTTCAGTATTCATGTCATGCCAGTGAGTGTGAGCTCAAGCTTAACTTTCAGTCTAATCTGTTTCTCCCTTTCTTCTATAGAATATGCCTCCTAAAAGAAAAAATGGGAATCAGTCAACCCCTCAGCCCGAAGATCCTTTGGGCGAACATGTTTCTCATGTAGAGTTTAGAGTTGCATTCACTACTCTTGCTCAGTCAATTACTGCTCCAAATGAATGAATAGTTGTTGCTCCGATCAACCCAGTGGCTAATTCAGCTGCAGCCAAGATTCAAGACTTCACCCGAATGAATCCTCCATCCTTTTTTGGGTCTAAGTAAGACGAGGAACCTTTGGAATTCATTGATCAGGTTCAGAAGGTTACAGACATCATGGGGGTTACTTCGAGTGAGAGTGCTGAGCTAGCCGCATATAAGTTACAGGATGTTGCTCATACTTGGTACAAATAGTGGAAGTCAGAGAGGTCAGTTGATGCAGGTCCTATTGAGTGAGAGAAGTTTATCATTGCATTCTTAGATAGATTCTTTCCCCTACAGTTGAGAGAAGCTAAGGTGTTAGAATTTATCAACCTCAGGTAGGGCAACATGATAGTGAAAAAGTATTCTCTTAAATTTACTCAATTAGCCAGATATGCTCCTTATGTGGTTGCAGATAGCTGGGCAAAGATGAGTAAGTTTGTTTCAGGGGTAAACGATAGTATGGTCAATGAGTGCAGATCTGTGATGTTGAATAGTGACGTGAACATAGCCAGTTTTATGACCCATGCTCAGCAGATAGAAGAGCAAAAAATAAAGATGAGGGAGAAGTAGAATAAAAGAGCAAGGACAGATAGTTTCAACTTTGCTCAGCCCAAATCAAAAGGAGGTAACTGTTCTCAATTTCATCTTAAGTCATCCATTCCAGCTCTTTCCTCAGCCATTGCTCTAGTTCTTAAGTTCAGGGAGGGTAACAAAGATAGGGCACCAGGCTCTAAGTCCCAGGGAAGTTTTAGCAGTGCCTGCACCCATCCTCTTTGTCAGGCCTGTGGCAAGTACCATCAAAGTACTTGCAGGGCTAGTAGCGATGTGTGTTTCAGATGTGGTAAGCCTGGCCACAGAGTGAGATATTATCCCCAGTCAGGTTATTAGGGTCAGCAGAACCATTCCTCAATTCAGTCCAGTCGCCCAATAAAGTCATAGTTAAGAACAAGTATCCACTTCCCCAAATTGATGACTTATTTGACTAACTATAGGGTGTAAGCTATTTCTCTAAGATAGACCTCAGATCAGGCTACCATCAGCTCAGGGTCAGAGAATGTGACATTCTGAGGGTATCTAATACCCAACAATTTAGTTGTGTGCCTAGAGCCAGTGTCATGTTTTCATGATATCCTCAATCAATCCATGTT